>NW_006408629.1:3633275-3634850 GCF_000296735.1 Chrysochloris asiatica
TAAAACATTCAGTGTTCCCACGCTCTGTTTGAACAACTGCTTCTTGGTCCAGGTACAGATTCCTCAGAAGTACAATTAAGTGTTCTGGAATACTCATATTTCTCAATGCTGTCCATAGCTTGTCATGATCCACACAATCGAAAGACTTTGCGTAGTCAGTAAAGCATAGGTAAACATCTTTCTGATAGTCTCTGCTTTCAGCCAAGATCCATCGGACATCAGCAATGATATCTCTCGTTCATTATGAGTTGAAACAGATTCAATGGCACTTAACAACAAGAAGATCTGTGTATTTTAGACAAATATGTTTTTGCAATTTTGTCATCAATATTTCCAGTATACTTTTTCTTTAGTATGTAATTACATAGCTTTCTTTCATTAATTCATATTGAATATTTCATTTTTATAGTATAGAAGAGCAAGTTCATAGATGGACTTCAAGGATACCCGAATCCTTTGAAATTTTATACAAAGCCTTGTATATGTGCATTTATGCAGAAATGTCATCATTTTCAAAAGATTCTCAGATGGTTTTATGACATGAGAGAACATGGACTGTATATATACATAACCCTCAGCACAGAAGCACTGAGCATGTGCACAGTCCACAGCTACACCTGCCATTGCTGTTTTCCTTGTCCAGGTGGCAACTCCAGTTTCTCTCACTATGACCTGGGAAGAGATTGATCCAGAAAGATGCCTAACCTCATACAACTGTTGAAGTGTAATAGGTTACTAGTTCCCAGGTGCATATAATCTACGGATTGGCACAGGGGCAGCAACAGTGGGCTCAAGCTTAACATCAATTGTGAAGATGGCACAGGACTGGGCAATGTTTGTTGTGCATTTGTTGTCGCTACGAGTCAGAATCAACTCAATGGCACACAACAACAACAACAACAACAGTCACCAGGGCTTTCCATAAACTAGCCATACATTTGCAGCCAGGGCAAGAAGAGACTGTTCTTGAAATTTCAAGTTTGAACTCAAGATTTCTCATTCTGAAAATTATTCAAAACAAGTTAAATGCAGTATTTATGATTTTAATTCTATGACCTTAACATAATGTACTATGGTTTAAATAGGCTGTAGCTGACTGGCTTTAGGGTCTGTCTTTAAGAAAAATGCATTACGTGTTCTAATTGGACAAGGTCTGTAGGTCATTCTAAGAAAAAAAAAATATTTTTTTGCTTTTTATCCTTTCTACTTGGAGATTGTTGTTGTTGTTGTTAAGTGGCGTCGAGTCATTTCTGATCCATAGCGTCCCTGTATAGGGTTTCCAAGGAGCAGCTGGTGAGTTTGAACCACTAACCTTGCAGTTCAGATGACTTTGCAGTCTGACGCAGTAGCCCACAGCACCATACCAGGACTCCACTTTGTAACTCTAGTTTTGGTTAAGTGCCATCAAGCCAATTCTGACGCTGAGGAACTCTACCCACAACAGAATGAAACGCTGCCCAGCTCTGTCCCATCCTCACAATTGTTTTTTTGTTTGTTTGTTTTTTTGTTTTTTTATTTATTTAGATTTTATTGTGGATTGAGTGAAAGTTTACAGGGCATATCATCAGTTTTACA
>NW_006408629.1:3642588-3649291 GCF_000296735.1 Chrysochloris asiatica
AGCAAGCACAGTTGTGCCATCTGTATATTAACAGGTGGTTAGTGAATCTTTCTCCAATCCTGATGTGATATTCTTCTTTATAAATTCCAGCTTCTCAGATTATTTGCTCAGCATTCAGATTTAATAAATATGGTGAAAGGATAAAACTTTGGCACATACTTTTCCTGATTTTAAACCAGTCAGTATCCATTTGTTCCGTTCTAACAACTGTCTCTTGGTCTAGATACAGGTTCCTCATGAACACAATTAAGTGTTCTGGAATTCCTATTCTTTGCAATAACTCTAAGCCAAACTTTTTTCCCGCTTTTTAGATCCATATATCCAACTCTACAAAGGTGAGTTAAAATATTGCTGCTAGGTTTCCAGTTCCAAACAAATCGTATTTAAACATGTCTCTGTAATCAGAAGATGGCTACAGACAAATTCTTTCAGTCTTAGTCTCATTAGGGTGCCTTGCAAAATAGGGTAATTTTTGTGTCACAGAAAAAAAAATATTTTCATGTCAGGGCTAATAAAAATGTTAAACAATGCTAAGTTAACCACTTGCAAAATCAATGAAGCTTTGCAAACATTTTATGGGAATGATGCCCTATATAAAACAACAATTTTTAGATATGTTAGTATTTTAAGGAAGATTAGAAAGACCCCAGCGATGAATTCAAATCAGAGGAATCAGTTCAGAACATTATGGAAGCTGTTTTTTTGGATTCTCAAGGAGTAATCTCGATAGATTTTTCTAGAAAGACACAGGATGATCTGGAGAGTATATTAGGAAGAAGTTTTAAGAAAATTGAAAAAACTGCATTGCATTAGTTTAAAAAAAAAAAAAAAAAGCAAAGGCCAAGAAAGTTAGCCCCAGAGAAAGTGCTTCCATCACAAGAATGCACCTGCTCATTCTTCAAGGGTGACAAGTGCTATCCTATTGGAATTTTATTGGTAAACCTTATCCCATGCACCCTATAGTCCTGATGTTGTCCCTTCAAACTTCCTTTTGCCACCCCCGAGACTTATTTAAAAGGAACAATGAGGATGTTTTAATATTTTGACATAGTGTAAATTAAAGAGCTCAGAATTCTCTGGGCAAGAGTTAAGGAGATGGAAACACTCCCACCAGAAATGTATAGGTGGAGGAGATGTTGAGAAACAATAGCTTCACATTTTGGTATTTTTGCTTAATGAAGTTTCTATGATTTTTAACAATACTTTTTGACTTACAGCACAAATAATTTATTTTAGAAAGATCAACACAAGGCTGGTCCCTATGAGTTGGAGGTTAAAGATATCCCAACTGTTTCTTTTCCAACATGCTGTACCACTCCATAGTCCTGGATATTAATCACCACTCTTCCCTTATACCTCAAGTCCCAGGGTTCTGTAACACGCTGCAATGTCTCACAAAACTGACAATTGTCAAAAGGTATGGCTCATGCAACTGTGGAAGCTGAAATGTCTCAAATCCATAATTCAGAGATCAGTCTGGGGAATCTTCTCTCCCACTTCATCTTAGTTGCTGAGGAACTCAAATTGGCAGGTCTGCAGGAAACTGGTGAATCAGATCAGGTGATGGGCCAAAGGTGCCATGAATTGAAGGTCAAACACAAAGAGCCAGATGCAAGATCCAGGCCAGAGAGTAAGATTTTCCAAAGCAGTCTTATAACTTGGAGTCAGACTATGCTTTCAAGAAATGCTAAGGGTAGTGGCTTAAGTCACACCTTCTACTAAGATGGGCACATCTGTAACCTAGTTCCACTGTAATCTTTACTCCTTGTTGTTAAATGCTGTTGAGTCGGTTCTGACTTAACCGTGACATATAGGGTTTCCACGGTGCAGCTGATGAGGTTTGAACCACTAACCTTATGGTCCAGTGCTTATCTTACAGCACCACACCAAGACTCCATGAGCATAGGCATTGTTGTTGTTGTTGTGAAGTGCCATCAAGTCGGCTCCAACCCATAGCGACCCTGTATAGGGTTGCCAAGGAGCAGCTGGTGAGCTTGAACTACCGACATTGCAGTTTAAATGGCTTTGAAGTCTGGTGCACTAGCCCACAGTGCTACACCAGGACTTCAAACATAGGCATAGACGCTAGGATTTATGATATCTCACACAATGGAGAAATTTGTCTAGAAGGGTCATAATAAATAATTAGCTGCTGTGCACTTACCCTCATTCTTCATCTCTTCACCGGGATAGCTACAGGCAAGTCCAACTAAACTGAACTTCGTATTTTTTTCTCTATCCTCTATCTAGCCCATTATATTAGTATAAAACTCTCTCGTTTATGCTTTCCTTGTTTAGCTCTGTGCTTGGTACACAGTAAATTCTCTGAATGTTTGCAGGATACATGAATAAATGTAACTATTTCTAAAATGTGTTTAATATAACCATTATTAGCAGTTGCAAACTAAATTACTGACATAATAAGGCATACAATGGGAATGGAATGGTTCTATAGGATAGCACTGAACTGCAAACCACAAGATCAGTGGTTTGAACCCACCAGTCACTCTGCAGGGAAAAAGATGAGGCTTTCTGCTCCTGCAAAGATTTTCAGCTTTGGAAACCCAATACAGGGTTAGAATGAGTTGGAACCAACTCAACGGCATTTAACAACAACAACTAAATAAAGTCTTAGAGAACTGTATTTCATTTCTTGTTCTGTTAAAGGATACTACTACTGCTGTAACAATTTTTTTCTAAAACTATATACAGAGTGTAGAAAATAAGAATAAAATAATTAATTTCTCAAATCTCTAACTTGGCTCTTTTTTGTAGATCAGTAAATTAAAAGTGCACCATTTCTAAGCTTCTGCTAAGTATCCTAAAAGATAGAAAACATTGACGACATGTACTCTATTCCTTTCAAAAGTTAAGTGTTGTAAAACTTACACCTGACTTTGCGAAAAGAGATGAATAAAGTCAATTTTGTGATTCTCAGATCAATAGCTTTGAGACTATAAAATGTTTGAGAATAAGGAGGTATTTTTTTTAAAAAAATAATCTTTGTACCCATGTTCATTGCAGCACTATTCACAATAGCAAAAAGATGGAAATAACCTAAAGGTACATCAGGGAAGAATGAACAAATTTTAGAACATACATACAACGGAATACTATGCAACACTGACGAATAAGAATGACTCTGCAAAACAAGAATGAACTTAGAGGATGTTCTGCTGAGTGAAATTAGTCAATCACAAATGACAAACATTGTATGAGACCACTATTGTATAAACTCAAGAATAAGTTTATGTGCTAAAAGAGACATTCTTTGATGGCTACCAGGAGTGGGAAGTAATTGACAGCAATTCATTGGCTAGAGGGTAGACACATATTAACTCTGGTGACAGGGAAGGCAATATACAATGAGAGATCTTGGCAGAAGCATGATGAAGACAGGTGAAAACACAGAGAGGAATGCAAGGATTAAAAGGAATAGAGGTAAATACTGTTATATACACAGCCCTACAAAAATACCATTGTATGAGTAGATCCATGGGCAGACACACAGGCTGAATGAGTATGGAAGTATATCCACAAATATACAAGGGTTAACATAGGATATTTGACATAAGTATTTAAACACATCTATGAGTCTTTGTATGGCACTGTGGGTTAATGCGCTAGACTGCAAAGTCAGTTTGAACTGCAAGGTTGGTGGTTCAGGCTCACCAGTCACTCCTTGGAAACCCTCTAGAGGGTCGCTATAGGTCAGAACTGACTCGGCGACACTTAACAAAAACATGAGTCCAAACCAAGTCAACAGCACTTAACACCAAGAAGAAGTGATTGTAAAGAAAACAAAAATGTTCACCACTGGACCAATAAATAGCATCATGATAAACAGAAAAATATTGAAGTTGTCAAATACTTCATTTTGCTTGAATCCACCATCAACACTCGTGAAATCAAATGACACATTGCATTAGGCAAATCTGCCACACAAGACCTCTTTAAAGTATACAAGAGCAAAGATGTCAGTTTGAGAACTAAGGTGCTCTTGGCCCAAGTCATGATATTTACAATAGCCTCATGCAATTAAAGTTAAACAATTAATAAGGAAAAATATAAAATAATTGATGCATTTGAGTTATGATACTGAGGAAGAATATTAAAAGTACCATGGACTGCCATAAGAACTAACAAATCTGTGTTGGAAGAAGTACAAGAATGCTCCTTAGAAGCCAAAGTGACCAGACTTCGTTTTGCATACGCCAGGTATATTATCCTGAAGAAAGACATTATGCTTGGTAAAGTGGAGGCTCAGCAGAAAAAGAGAAACCCCACAATGAGATGAATTGTTGCAATGACAACAGCCTTGGGCTCAAGCATAACAGTGATTGTAAGGTTGGAGCAGGACCGGGCAGTGTTTCGTTCTTTTGTGCATGAGCTCGCTATGAGTTGGAACTGACTTATTGGCCCTAACAAAAACAACAAAAACAAAAACGAATGTGGTAGACTGTATAAGGGGCAAAATGATGAAAACTTCTCAGAAAACACTTCAAGACAATGAATCTACATCCTACTTTTATGAGTAGCAACTAGGATCTTAAGAGTTCAAGAGAGGCCATATAAGTGAAACTATTTGTCTATCCATATACAGAAGAAAGAAAAGTGATGAGAACTGACAATTCATTCAATCAATTAGTCCAATGGACTAATGAAATACGTGAACAACAGTCACTGTGACTCTAAGACCAGATGTAGATGGTACCTTGGCTATCACTACCCACTGATCTAAAGGGATCACATTATCACAGAAGGTCCCAGACAGTGTGGGAGAAAATGTGGGGAAAAATTCAATTTTTTTTTTTTAAAAAAGACCAGTCTCACTGGTTAGAAAGAGATTGGAGGAACCTGAGACTATGGTCACCAGTAACCCTTCAGGTCTGAAACAGAACTCACCCTCATGGCACAATTTTTAGCCAAGCAATAGATATATACAGAGTACAACAACACTAGCAATGCTCACCATGGAATGGTCAACTAGTCCAAGATCAAAACTTTTACCTAAGTTCAGAAGGGTTGGGAAGGAGAAATGAAATGAAAATAAGAACTTCATGGAGGAAGTGGGATTACTGTTATTACATGGAGAGATTGCAATCATTGAAATGAAACAAAGTGTATGATTTGGGAAAGAAATGTTTATTATGAGTAACTTGCAAAAACAAACATGACAGGAGAGACAAGAATGTTAGTCTTAAAAAGTGCTATTACATATACAATCCTACATATCAGTAATAATAAACATTAACATACAAGTGGATACATGAGTAGACAATCAAGAACAGGTATGGTCATGCAGGCGAAAAAGGACTACACAGGACCATATATAAGTTTGGCAGATATTTCTACATGTGTATTTGAATGTACTGCAAATATATATCCATGTATGAAGGGGATTGTTTAAGTTCATAGAAAAATTTCATTATCTTTCAATTCCTAGTTTCCACAAATTATTTGAAGCCCCTGTTGTACCTTGAATTTATTTGATATGGTTTTTCTATCTAAGGACTTCTTAATTCCCACCAAGTAATAGGAATGTTGATGTTGTTGCTAAGTGCCATCAAGTCAGTTCTGACCCATAGCAACCCTGTTTAGGGTTTCCAAGGAGCCTCTGGTGAACTTGAACTGCCAGCCTTGTGGTTCAAAGGATTTTCAGGCCAGCACCTGGGTCAACTTGTTTAGTGGAAATGGGAGAGAGATAGCAATGAAGAGATGGACTGAGTTTGGACATGTTCCATTGGTACACAATGACCTTGAGATGAGAGAAAGAAGAGGAAGGGTTGGTTGATCTGAAGTTTACAGAGTTGTATGAATTCCTGAGCCCATGGGCACTGACTGACCTAGTCCCTGGAGTCTAGGGCTGAGAGAATGAAGGGGCCAGCTGGTCTGAAGTACAGGAAGGTGTGTGTGATCTCCCAAGCTTGCAGCTGTTAATCATTTGATCTATCTTGGATGGCTGGTCTGAGTTAACCAGAAACTAGTCAGTTGAAGATAAAGATGTTCAATATCATGAGCAAGTGCACATTCGTACAATTTGATAGGCTGGACTATTGCTTATGGATAAAGTTGCTCAAAATTCCAACAGGAATGAGAGATTTTTCAAGTCAAAGATCAGGCTGAGAGGCAAAAACAAGAGTGAGGCATGAATGCAGTATGACAGATAAGAGGCATTCCTGACAGGCTAACTGCTGCATTCTGAGTTCTTTTTTCCTGAATTGTACCCTGTTCACTTCCCTAATTAACTTCATAATGGTAAGTATTGTTATGAGTTCTGGTCTGCCAGATTATTGAAACCACGTGTGAAGCAGAGGGTGCTTTGGGAGATATGGTTGGTGTCACAATAGAGTAAAAAAAGATTGCAGGGTGTTGTTTTGTGTGTTGTTGTGTTTCTGGAAGCTATGCCAGCAGGGTTACCCACAGTGGACAGGTTTCAGCCAAGTTTCCAGATGAAGACAGACTAAGAAGGAGAGACAGATTACTTCCAAATATTTAGTCACTGAAAACCTTATGAACAGCAGTGGAACAGTGTCAGCACCAGATTATTAAATATTGAAACATGATAAAGAGCACCAGAATATTGTCAGATATAGTGCCAGAATATGAACCCCTCTGTCTGGAAGACACTCAAAATGGAACTGGGGAAGAGCTGCCTACTTGAAGTAGAGTTGAACTTGAAGACACAAATGGAGTAAAGCCC
>NW_006408629.1:3649762-3650800 GCF_000296735.1 Chrysochloris asiatica
GTAGTTGGAAAATATGGCTTTGGTGATAGAAATGATGCTGAAGATCCCATGACAGAATTTTGCAGGACCAATGACTTCTTCATTGCAAATAACTATTTAAACAACATAAAAGATGACTATACACATGGAACTCGCTGGGCAGAATACATAGAAATCAAATTGACTACATATGTGGAAAAAGACAGTGGAAAAGCTCCGTATCTTCAACCAAAAGAAGGCCAGCAGCAGACTGAATCAGACCATCAATTGTTCATATGCAAACTTGGGCTGATTTTCTTTAAAAGTACACAGGAGCCAAAATATGACCTTGAATATATCCCACCTGAACTTAGAAATTATCTGAGTAATGGATTTGATAAATTAGACACTAAAGACAACAGATTCATACACCAGAAGAGTAGTGGGATGATATCAAGAATGTCATACAGAGAGAAAGCAAAAAGTCATTGAGAAGACAAGAAATAAGGAAAAGAGCAAAATGGATGTCAGAAGAGACTCTGAAACTTGTTCTCCAGCATACAGATGCTAAAGCAAAAGGAAGAAGTGAGGCAGCACAAAGGCTGAACAGAAAAATGCAAACGTCAATTCAAGAAGACAATGTGAAATATTATAATGAAGTGTGCAAAAACCTGGCATTAGAAAACTAAAAGGGAAGAACATATTCAGTATGTCTCAAGCTGTGGGAACTGAAGAAAAATTGAAAGCTCGAGTTGGGGTAGTGAATGATTCTATGGGTAAAATACTAAATGATACAGAAAGCTTCAAAAGAAGATGGAAGGAATAAACAGAGTCACTGTACCAAAACAGAAAGTGGATGTTCAACCATTTCAAGAGAAATGCTATTTCAAGAGATAGCATGTGTCGCTGTAAGCATCAGACTGTAAAGTCTTTTGAACTGCAAGGTTGGTGGTTCAGGCTCACCAGCTGCTCCTTTGAAAACTGATACAGTCTCACTATGGGTCAGAATCGTCTCAATGGCACTTAACAACAACAATGATATTGAAGGAAGAAGTCCAAGGTGCATTGAAGTAATTGACA
>NW_006408629.1:3652745-3664098 GCF_000296735.1 Chrysochloris asiatica
TGTTCAAACAACTGCTTATGGTCCAGGTACAGATTCCTCATAAGCACAATTAAGTGTTCCAGAATATGCATCCTTTGTTTGCAATGTTGTCCATAGCGTGTCATGATCCACACAATCGAAAGCCTTTGTGTAGTCAATAAAGCACAGGTAAACATCTTTCTAATACTCTGCTTTCAGCCAAGATCCATCGGACATAAGCAATGATATCCCTTGTTCCACGGCGTCTTCTGAATCCGGCTTGAACATCTGGAAGTTCTCTGTCAATGTGTGACTGTAGCTGTTTCTGTATTATCTTTAAGAAAACTTTACTTGCATTGGATATCAAGGAGATTGTCTGATGATTTCCGCATTCTGTTGGATCACCTCTCTTTGGAATGGGCCAGATAGTTGTCTTCCAAATTTCTTGGCAGAGATGAATGAGTGCCTCTGGTGCAGCCTCACTTCCTTGAAAGATTTCAATTTTTATTCCATCAATTCCTGGTGCCTTGTTCTTTGACAATTCCTTCAATGCACCTTGGACTTCCTCTTTCAGTATTATTGGTTCTTGATCATATACTACCTCTTGAAACGGTTGAGCATGAACGATTTCCTTTTGATACAATGACTCTGTGTATTCCTTCCATCTTCTCTTGATGCAGTCAACAATTTGCCCAGAGAATCTTTCAATAACGAAAGTCGAGGCTTGAATTTTTTCTTCAGTTCCCCCAGCTTGAGAAATGCTGAACGTATTCTTCCTTTTTGGTTTTCTGATTCCAGATCTTTGCACATTTTGTTGCAATATTTGGCTTCATCTTCTCAAGCTGATCTTTGAAATTTTCTGTTCAGCCCTAGCACCTCCTCATTTCTTACATTTGCTTTAGCATCTCTGCTGGAAAGCAAGTTTCAGTGTCTCTTCTGATATCCATTTGACCTTTTACTGCTTTCTTTTCCTCTCAGTCACTTTTTGCTTTCTTCTTGTATGATGTTCTTGATAATGTATCAAATCTGTTCTTCATATGCTCTCTAAATTCAGGTGGGATATATTCAAGGTCATAGTTTTGCTCTTATGGACTTGTTTTCATTTTCTTTAGCTTCAGTTTGAATTTGCATATGAGTAATTGATGGTCTGTTCCACAGTCTGCCCCTGGCCTTGTTTTCACTGAGGATATGGAGCTTTTCCATCATCTCTTTCTGCAGATGTAGTCAATTTGATTTCTGTGTATTCCATCTGGTGAGGTCCATGTGTATAATCTTCTGTTATGCTGTCCAAAGAAGGTATTTGAAATGAACATATCATTGGATTTGCAGAGTTCTATCATGCATTCTCCAGCATCATATCTATCACCAAGGCCATATTTTCCAACTACTGAGCCTTCTTCTTTGCTCCCAACCTCTTCATTCTAATCACCAGTAATGATCACTATATCTTGATTGCATGTTTGATTGATTTCAGATTGAAGAAGTTGGTAGAATTCTTCTATTTCATCCTCACTGGCTTTAGTGGTTGGTGCGTAAATTTGAATAATAATAGTATTAACTGGGCTTCTCTGAAGGCACATAGATATTATCCTACGATAGACAGCATCGTACCTCATGACTGATGTGTATATGTTCTTTTTGACAATGAATGCAACACCATTCCTCTTCAATTTGTCATTCCTAGCATAGTAAACCATGTGGTTGTCGGTTTCAAAATGGCTAATACCAATCCATTTCAGGTCACTAATGCCTAAGATGTCGATGTTTCTGCTTTCCATTTCATTTTAGACAACTTCCAACTTTCCCAGATTCATACTTAGTACATTCCATGTTCTGATTTTCAATGTTCATAGCTGTTTCTCTTCATTTTGAGTTGTGTCCCATCATCAAATGAAGGTCCCACTGGCTTTACTCCATTCTCATCATCCCACTCAACTCTACTTTGAGGAGGCAGCTCTTCCCCAGTGGCATTTCGAGTGCCTTCCAACCTGAGGGGCTCATTTTCTGGCACTATATCTGACAGTGTTTCTCTGCTATTCATAAGGTTTTCAGTGACTAAGTATTCAGAAATCACTCCTTCTTCATGGTTTGTCTTCGTCTGGAAGCTTATCTTGAAATCTGTTCACCATGGGTGACCCTGCTGGTATTTAAAATACCAGTTGGCATAGCTTTCAGAATCACAGCAACTCACAAGCCAACATAGTATGACAAACTGACAGATAAGTGGTACATCATGGAAATAGCAGTCAAGAAATCAAACAACATATTGCTTTGGGAAAATCTTCTGCAAAGATTTCTTTAAACTGTTGAAAATGCAAGATGTCAGTGTTAGGACAAATGTACACCTGACCCAAGCCATGGTATTTTCAATAATCTCATATACATGTGAAAGTTGGACAGTGAATAAGATGATAGAATTGAGGCATTTGAGAATATTGAAAATACCTTAGGCAGCCAAAAGAACAAATACACCTACGTTCGAAGCACAACCAAAGTGCTCCTTGGAAACCATGATGGCCAGACTTCATGTTTTATACTTGAGACATATTGTCAGGAGGGACCAATCACTGGAGAAGGATATCATGGTTTGTAAAGTGGAGGGTCAGAGAAAAAGAGGAAGACCTCAAGTGATATGGAATGGCACAGTGGCAGCAGCAATGGGCTCAAACATAGCAATGGCCCAGGATTCAGCAGTGGTTTGCTCTTTTGAGCATAGGGTTGCTATGAATCAATACCATCTCAATGGCACCTAACAACAACAACATTAGGGCATTGGCATGTCTGACCTGTACTTGGGCTGATTTTTAATTGATTCTTATTCCTCTTTGTGAACCCAGAGGAAGGCAGTCATGGCTCCCACATAGTTTTTGCAACCGCTTTTATACAATTAAGCAAAAAGGAGGCAAATGTATGTAAGCATCTATCCATAACTAATCACCTTGAGGAAATGCATTAGAGGGCCTGGAGGCTTAGGATCATTGTCACAGAGGACATCAAGGTCAATTGGTATAACAAAGGTCACAAAGACACTGTTCTACATCCTACTTTGATGAGTAGTGACTAGGGTCTTAAAAGTTTTCTAACAGTCACCTAAGATACAACTATTAGTTTCTCCCCATCTAGAGCAAGAAGAGTCAAGAAAATTAAAGACACATGGGAACAGTTCAAAGTACTACAGAACCCTCCACCTCCATGCTCAGTACCTCTGCTGATATCTCTGAAAGAGATCACAAAAGAGGTTACTGGGTAAAGTGAGATAAAAATGTGAAACAAAACTCAAAATCACAATAAAAGTCCCGGCTTACTAGTCTGACAAGACAGGAGAAACTTTCAAGACTTTGGCACTCAATCACTCTTCAGGCCTGGAACTGAAAACCCCACAGCTCAACTTCCAGCTAAACAATAGATGGGTCTGGAGGGTGAACAATAACACTAGAGAGGTAGCATTCCTTAGAACAATCAATACAAGATCAAAAGGACAGCATTTTTCCAAAGAAGAAGAAGGAAGAAAGTAATAGGAAAAAAGGGCAAATGGAAATGGAAAACACAGGGAGAAAGTAGAAAGGGTGCTGTTACACTGTGGGGATTGCAAACAATGCCATGAAACAAAATGTGTATGAATTGTCAAATGGAAAACCAATTTGCTCTATAAACTTTCAAATCACAGTTAAAAGTTTTAGTTAATTTTTAAATGATATCAAAGATTTGATTGCTCATGCAGTGACTAACTTAGTCTCACTATCCACCTTGTTGGTCATATCTTCTAAGGTAGAAAGCCAGATGTAAAAACTGAGAAATTTCCCAAGTCCTGAATACAAAGGATACTTCCATTTGCAAAAATGTTTCAAATAATACTCCTGGCATCCAATATGTCTACATGACAAAAACTGTTGTTGTTGAGTGCTGCCGAGTCAGTTCCGACCCATAGCGACCCTGTACAGGGTTTCCGAGGGTGTAAATCCTTACAGGAGTAGAAAGCCTCATCTTTCTCCCGCGGAGTGGCTGGTAGTTTCGAACCGCTGACCTTAAGGTTCGCAGCCCGATTCGTAACCACTACGCTACATGACAAAAACTAGATAGATGAAAAAGGAGAAACTACACTGATTTGGTCAATCAGTGCTTTGTCTATCTAGTCACAGTATAGTACCTACATGACCTGAATTTGCTATTCAGTCCATCAGTTGATTTTTGGCCAACTTAGAAAATTTCAGTTGGTGGGCCCAACTTTCTTTCCTCTGACTCTGGCACTTGTATGTTCATCATGTTGGATCCTTTGGCTTTGCTGATCAATGAGTCTTCAGAAGTTCTTCCATCTAAGTTCTTCATAATGGTTGTGTGACAATGAGTAAATTCTGACTACTAACAACCCTGTATAGAATTTCTGAGGCTGTAAATCTTTACAGACATAGAAAATCTCATCTTTCTCCTGGCGAGTGGCTGGTAGAGTTGAACTGAACTATCGGTTAGCAGTCCAACTCATGATCACAGCTCTTTAAGGTTCTGAAATGATTTAAACTTCTATATGTGGGGTGAATAAAAATAAGCACTAAGTTGATAAACCAGCAATCAGAAACAGGGTAACAGACTAGGTAGGAAGGTGTTCTATATGGCAGTCCATTAAGACCTTAGGGAGGGACTTGAGACTACCCCAATACTTGTTTGGATTCTTCTTTGGCTATATTTCCTTAGGCTACTGCTTACAGTTACTCTCTCAGGCCAAGTCTGCTTAAGAACCTTTCAGTACAACTGTCTGTAATTTATATTCCTTGTATGTCTATATTCCTTGTAAGTGTAAAGCTAGAGTTTCTGGGTAGCCTGCAGAGTTAGTGCTACCCAGAAACTCTAGCCTTACACTTACATCTTCTTTTGAGACATCTAAATGATTTTGGGGTTTGAAAAGAATTCCTCATTTTAGCTCTATGTGTAGTAACTTCTTTTACAATGACAACCTGTCCTTCACTTTTGTTTTTTCTTAGCTCTAGTTTACAGGGCTCTGATGAGTAACCACATCCACATATATCCTTGAATTCATCACTTGCACAAACACATATATGCATTCACACATACTCTTTTCACAAGTGTATTTACTAGTCCCAGAATCAATTTAAGGACCATATCCTTTCTTCTCTGTCCGGTCACCATTACTCAGCCCTGGCTGAGATCTACAAGTAAAAAGGCTTAAAGCATTCAAATGGTGGTAAAGCAAAGAGCTCTCCATACAAACTACCAACTGACAATAAGAAATCCCAGTGCAGCCAGCAGCTGTCCAGAAAAGCCAAATAGAATAACCTAGAAGTTTGTTTTTTGGTTTTTAACCTAGAAGTTTTTAAGGGTCAATTCCTTGTATGTGACCAGAAAAAAAAAAAAAAAAAGATAGGATGTAAGAAAACGGTATAAGATAAATGTTTCCCTATATTTCTGCAGTGGTCTCTTCCAAGAAACAATGTTCCATACAGCTTTCTGGAAACATTCTACAAGACGTAACAACCAGATCTACTTTGTCATGAAGAGTTGGCCAGTTCCAAAGTGCACTATGTTGAAATTTCTCTTCTCCTTCCTCCCTTTTATTTTTTCCTAACTGTAATAGTTAAGGTTCTCCGTCAATTTGACCAGGCCAGGATTTCCAGAGGTTTAACAGTTGAGATGTATGTATTCCTATGGTGATGAAACCTAATACAGGCATGCTTAACTCTATGATGAATGACTATGAACAGCCAATCAACTAAAAGGATGCTTCCTTGGGGGTGTGGCCTTATCCCAATATAATGGACATGCAGGAGAGGCTCTCTTTCTCTTTTCTTCTTCTGAGGGCCTGGAACTTTAGAATTGTAAACCATTCCCTTAATAATAAACTATATACATATAATATATATGTTTTACTGGTTTTGTTTCTCTAGAAAACGGCCTAAGATATCTGGTACTGAGAGAGTGGGGTTCTAGAGAAACAAAGTCACAAGGATGAATTTAAATTGGCTCTCAAGACTGAATAATTTTAAAGGAATTGATACAGAGTGGAGGCATGTCTGACGTCTACTTCATAGGAATTGACCTTGAGCTGACTTTGAGTTTGGTCCTCGTTTCCCCTTGTGGAGTCAGAGGAAGTCAGACATGATCCTAATTTGGTTTAAGCAGTTAGAATCAGAAGCAGGATTCACTGCAATGGCTCCAGATTCATGAAAGCATGAGGTTTAGTATTTTGCTACCTGTTAAGGCTGAAAGGAATGGTAAGGGATAAAATTCTTACATGGATGGAAATGCTTCAGTTTCTGTAATTGCCTAGAGTCAAGTATCACACTGGTTAAACAGGGTGACTGACCAGGAACCAGGGCCTGCTGGCTCCACTTTGCCAGAGGCCCAAGGCCATATGCATATGAATTGAGTTATCATAAGGGTAAAGAAGAACAGATTGAACTTGAGTGGTTTTATTTAAATTTATGTGTTTGACTGACTTATGGATGTTGGTTTCTCCTGCCTAGATTTGCATGTGTGATATAAATGAATATTGGAAATTATGATTACAGCGATCTTGTAAAGTCACCTTGATTGTATTTGTTAAAAGGGAGTTAGAATTTGTCTGAAATAAATAGGCTTCTTGTTTAAGACTTTGTAGAGTATAGGGCCTTAGGTGGAATCCTGAGTCTCACCCCAGAACCTGCAGAGTTGGGACATTTGCATTTGAAAAGACATGCAGACCAACCCAGAACTCCTGGGAGAACAGAAGATAAATGATTGAAAGGAAGCATAGAAAAAAACAGCAGACTGTTTAAAAAGCTTGTTTCAATCAAGCTGTTTGTTTTGAAGGCATCAAGGCACAGAAAGCCAGCCCATCAGAGAAAAAAACCTTCTAGGACTGAATGTTAAAGGGAAATAGAAAGCCACATGCTCTCTAGTGACCACCTGGGTCTACATGTGAGTGGATTTGCAGCAATGAAGACACAGGCTGACTTTGGACATGTTCTATTGGTACCCATTGACCTTGAGATAAAAGGAGAGGGAAGGCTGGCTGATATGAAGTTTAGGGAACTGTGTGAACTGCTGAGGCCAGAGCACTGGCCTAGTCTCTGAGGGCTAGGGCTGAGAGAGTGAAGGGGCCAGCTGGTTTGAAGTGCATGCGAACTCCTAAACTTGCAGCTGGGTACTCATTTGACCTAGTGTGGATGGCTAGGGTTGAGATGACCAGATCCTGACCAGATGAAGATAAAGATATTTGAAAGCATGAGGTTTAGTGTTTATATTCAAGCAGTGTCAATTTCTACAATTTGTTGGACTAGACTTTTGCTTATGGATGCACTTGCTCAAAATTCCAACCAGAATGGAAGATTCTTCAAATCAAGGAACATTCTTGTCTCCTTTATTTGAAGAATCAAGAAAACAAGAATGTTCCTTGATAGAGACAGGCAATTTCTACATTGGTTATCAAAAATGAGTGGAGTTATAAAGGAATGAAGTAGCTGGCTTACAAGCTTTCATGGTGTGCTTAGTTTTAGAATAAGGAGACAAAGGAGAATCCTTACTGATTAGTTTTCCTGTTTTACAGATGGATCTGGTGAAAGGGGGTAAGTTTGATTCTGATAAGATTTTATTATTTCAATTGTGAGAAATTATTAGGATTGTGATTACCAAAACTTGTGGGTAATTATTAGGATTGTGATTACCAAAACTGTAATTGTAGAAGATATGTAACTAAAAGGAGTAATTATCTTTCATTTCAGGAACAGAGGATCATTAAGAAGGAAGAGCATGAATGGAACGTGGGATCCCTGCCTGGAAAAGTGGTAGCAGCAGAGGTGGTGGTATGGAGAGACAAAATAGTTTTGGAGTCTAGGCCCATGGACTAAGTAAGATTGTGTGCCTAAAAGACAGGAAGCTGGCTTGCAATGTGTGCCCTTTGAACATTTAAATTAATATATTTTGTTTTGTTTTGTTTTGTATGTGTGCATCAAATAGTTTTGCTTTGTTCATTTGTAACATATAAGATGCAAATGGGTCCAGTGCATTTTTGGTTGTGTTCAGTTATATCATGTTAGGAATAAGTATGGCATTACAATGTACTGTATTTAGAGATTATGCATATAGTTTATAGGTTTCAGGTTGACAAGGGTGCACTGTAATGATTAGGATTCTGTCAACTTAACTAGGCCAGGTTTTCCAGAAGTTTAACAGTTGAGATGTGCTTATTCCCACGGTGATGAAACCTAATATAGGCATGGTTAACTCTATGATGAATGGCTATGAGCAATCAATAAATTAAAGACATACTTCCTTGGGGGTGTGGCCTGCTCTCAATATAATGGACACACAAGAAAAGCACTCTCTCTGTCTTCCACTGGGAACCTGGGACTCTATAATTGTAAGCCATTTCCGTAATAATAAATTTATATATGTTTCCTTGGTTTTGCTTCTTTAGAAAACCCTGCCGAAGACATAAATTCTTGCTTCCCTGGAATTGTACCTCCCAATAAATATTAGCAGTTATCTTTTGTCTTCTAGGGAATCTATGAAAAGATAATAAAAAATGACCTATTTCTTTAAATTCAGAGAAAATTTGGCTTTTAAAATTCATCTAGTACAACTACTTATTCAATGCTTGGATGCTTTCCTTTTGTTATGGGTCATTCATTTAGACTTAGCAGAATATATGGCAAAGCCTCCTTCACTCCTACTTAGGTAACAAATGGCCTCCCAGAGACCTAAAAGGGTTAATGAACTCCTTAATTGCTTAATTATTCTGTGGTTTGATGGGTATGCTAAAAACTAAGTGGGGGAGGAGGTTCAGTCTGAGTTACCAAAGGTTTAAGTATGTGAATATGTTGAGTCAGGTGATACTTTATCCCTGTTTTGCCATAGACATGAGCAAAGGTGAATCTCAAGCTCCTTCTAATTGCTTTAGATTATAGGAGATGGTATGGGAAGGAAATTCATGCCTTTGTCAATTTTTTTGTATTATTTCATTTGAATGTTTCCAATATTTAATGTCTCTATTTCAACCATTAAATGGAAGGCAATTTCAGATTATTTTTTTGTTGTTTTAGTTTTTGTTTTGTTCTACAGAGTTTTGTGTATACACATATTCACTTCATTTATACAGTGAATCACATATATAAATGTCTCAAGATCATATTTTATCAAGTAGTAGATACTTTTAGTGGACCCTAGTAGTGTAGTAGGTGTCCTGGTATGGCACTATAGGATAAGCACTTGATCACACGATCAGTTTGAACTGCAAGATAGGCATTCCAAACTCACCAATCGCTCTTCAAAAACCCTATAAAGGTAACTATGGGTCAAAATTAACTCAATGACACTTAACAACAGCAGCAACAAAAGCAGTGTAGCTAGAGTCCTGGTGTGGCATTGTAGGATAACTACTGGACTGCTAACCACCAAATTGCAAACCTACCAGTTACTCTTTGGAAACCCTATACCGGATCACCATGAGTCAGAACTGACAACAACACTTGACAACAGCAGTAGTATAATGGTTAAAGCACTTGGCTGCTAATTTAAAGACTGGTAGTTCAAACCCACTAGCTGCTCCATGGGGAAAAAAGATGTGTCAGTCAACTTCTGTAAAAGTTTCCACCTTGGAAATCCCCATAGGGCTTGGCTTTCATTTTAATACCCATAGTGGACAGGTTTCCACAGAACTTCCAAACTGTGAAAGACTAGGAACAATGAAAGACAGACCACTTCTGCATGGTTAGTCACTGAAAACCTTATGAAAAGCAGTGGCACATTGTCTAATATAGTGCCAGAAGAGGAACTCTCTAAAGGTTGGAAGGCACTCAAAATATGACTGGGAAAGAGCTGCCTTCTCAAAGTAGAGTTCACCTTAATTATGTGAATGGAGCAAAGAATCAGCACCTTCATTTTCTGATGGGACATAACTCAAAATAAGAAGAAACAGTTGCAAATACTCAATAATAATCATACATAGAATATACAAAGTATGAATCTAGGAAAAATCAAAAGTCATCAAAAATAAAATGGAACACATAAGAATTGATATCCTAGGCATTAGTAAACTGAAATCTATTGGTATTGCCTATTTTAAACTGGCCAATTAATGTGATTTACTATACTGGGGATGACAAAGTGAAGAGGAATAGTGCCACATTCATCATCAAAAAGAAAGTCTCAAGATCAATCTTGAAACCCTGTAGGATAAACACTGGACTGCAAGGTCAATTTGAACCACAAGGTGATGTTTCAAACCCATTAGCTGCTCCTCAAATATCCTATACAAAGTCACAATGAATCAGAGCAAACTTGGTGGCACAACAACAACAAAGAAGACTGGTGTGCTGGTGGTGTTGTAGGGTAAGCATGTGACTGCTAACCACAAAGTCAGTATTTCAAACCCACCAGCTGTTCTATAAGAGAAAGATAAGGCTTTTTGTGCCTGTAAAGATTTACAGTCTCAAAAACATTGTTCAAGTTCACTATCAGTTGGAAACCAACTCCAGAGCACTTAAAAGCAACAATAATAAAGAATACCAATTAATATCACTATTATTCAAATTTATGTATTAACTATTAAAGTCAAGGATGATGAAACTGAGAATTCTATCAATTTCTTCTGCCTGAAATTTATCAAATGTGCTTTGAAAAGTATTGGTGATTGGAATGCAGAGGTTGGAAACAAAAAGGAAGGATCAGTAAATGGAAAATATGTCCTTGGTGACAGAAATGATGTTGGAGGTCTCATAATAAAATTTTGCAAGACCAGCCAATTATTCATTACAAATAACTTTTTAAAACAACATAGATGGTAACTATACACATAGACCTCACCAGATGGAATACACAGGAATCCAATTGACTACAACTATGAGAATAGATGATGGAGCAGCACAATATCATTAGCCAAAACCAGACCAAGTGTCAACTGTGGAACTGACTATCAAGTGCTCTTATACAAGTTTAGGTTGAAGCTCAAGAAAATTAAATCAAATCCATGGAAGTAAAAGTAAGAACTTGAACATATCTTACCTGAATTTAGAGGCCATCTCAAGGACAGATTTAATGCATTAATCAATAACAAAAGATCAAAGGATGTTCACATGATATCAAGTGCATCATATATGAAGAAAGCAAAGGGTCCTTTAAGAAAAAAAGAAAAGGAGGCAGGGCTTGATGGCCTAGGGTAGAGGTGCATTGAGGTTCTCCGTCAGCAATACCACAGAATACCAGGCAAAGCAGTTTCAGGGCAGAGCTCCAAGGCTCAGGACCACATAGGTAGGAATATTTTAAAAGTTTGAAGGCTTATAGCTAGTGGAACTTGAAGCAGAAGTAATAAATTGCATACTTTTGAATTTGCCAGTCTCAGAGGCCTAAAGCCAACAACTTGGGCAAGACCAAATGGCAATACCAAGCATGGGAGCAGACACACCAC
>NW_006408629.1:3665118-3666919 GCF_000296735.1 Chrysochloris asiatica
TATTAAGGCCACAGATAAACACTACACATGTCCAAGAATCAAAAATAGCATCACATGTCTAGAAACAAGATAAAATGTCTGAGACAAATGACCTATAGGTAGACCTGGATTACATTCTGGAAGAAGGACAGGCCTTGGAAAAGCCTAAGAAGGAATTCAGAAAAATGATTATAAAATGTCTCAAAACACTTTACAATAGAATTGAGAAAAATAAGGAAGAAGTCAGGGAAGCACTACAGGAACAATCAAATAAGATAGATACAGCATTGGAAACAATTGAAAATCTACAGAAAGAGGTCCAAATAATCAATAATAGAATACCAGAAATAGACAATACACTGAAAGGGCAAAGGAGTAGAATAGAAGAGATGGAAGACAGACCAAGTGATCTGGAAGACAAATCTCTCAATATCACTAAGATGGAAGAACAAACACAAAAAAGATTTAAAAAATCTGAAGAAGGTCTAAGATTCATGTTGGACAACATGATGAAGAATAACTTAAGAATTATTGGCATTCCAAAACAAGAAGAATAACACAAGTCCACAGAAGAACTGCTGGAAGAAAATTTCTCTAACATTCTTAAAAGTGAAAAGATAAACAAACATTCAAGAAGTTCAACAAACCCCAGGAAGGATAGACCACAAAAGAAAATCACCAAGACATATCATAATCAAGCTCTCCAAAACCAAAGACAAAGAGACACTCCTGAAAGAAACTAGAAAAAACAGAAGTATTATATACAAAGGCAAGCAAGTTACATTAAGCTCAGATCTCTCAGCAGAAACCATGCAAGCAAGAAGGCAATAGGGAGACATATATAAACCCCTGAAAGAAAAAAACAGCCAACCAAGAATCATTTATCCAGCAAAGCTATCAATCAAATAAAACAGTGTAATCAAAACATTCCAAGATAAACAGAAGCTAAGGGATTTTTCTAAAGACAACCCTGTGCTACAAAACATCCTAAAGGGAATTCTGTGGACTGAAAATCAACAAGAACAGACAACAACCAGAGATTGATTGGTAGCACCTCCCAGAATTAAATTGACAGAAGGAAGAGTTCAGAGACGAACAAAACAATAAGAACAAACTTAGAGAATCTGAGAGGTCAGTCTATGACCAAAACAATTACAATGTAAAAGAAGGTAAATATGTAGGAACAGAGATCCAGGTGGTGAGAAGGTCAGTTAGATTACAGGATAAAATAAACTGCACTAAATGGAGAGAAAAGTTAATGGACTATAAGGTAACTTCAAAGAAAATTAGTACTTCACAACATACCAAGAAAATGAAGATCCAAAAAGAACATGCAAACATTAAAACTATGAGGAAATTCTCAAGAAAAAATACAAAAAGCATGAACTCAGCAAAGGAAGACACACGGAGAAAAACAAAGCAGCAACACCACAAAAAACAAAACATAACGGCAGTAATTAATCCATGGCTATCAATAATTACACTGAATGTAAACAGATTAATTGCACCAGTTAAGAGACAGAGGGTCTCAGAATTGATAAGTAAACAAGATCCTTCAATATGCAAGAAACACATCTCACACACAGAGACAAAAACAGATTAAAAGTCAAAGGATGGAAAAATATATACCAAGCTAAATGCAATAAAAAACGAACAAGGGTGGTAGTACTAATCTCTGATAAAATAAAATTTAAGCAAAAACCAGCATAATAGATAATGATGAACATTATCTCATGTTTAAAGGGACAATTGATCAAGATGACATAACCATAATAAATATCTATGTTCTCAATGAAAGAGCTCCAAAATATATAAAGAAAAC
>NW_006408629.1:3673866-3674363 GCF_000296735.1 Chrysochloris asiatica
GATCATTGCTGATGTGCGATGGATCTTGGCTGAAAGCAGAGAATGTCAGAAAGATGTGTACCTGTGCTTTATTGACTACGCAAAGGCTTTCGATTGTGTGGATCATGACAAACTATGGACAACATTTCAAAATATGAGTATTCCGGAACACTTAATTGTGCTCATGAGGAATCTGTACCTGGACCAAGAAGCAGTTGTTGGAACAGAACATGGGTGTGTTCCAGGTGGTGTTGCCATGCCTGTCAATCACTGTTTGTCACCTGTTCTTGTTGGTTCTCCATCCCCAGAACTCCTGTTAGGATGTTATGAAGTGCTGGGATGGTTTTGATAAAATCCCTCAGATTCTGTTTATCCTGGAATGTTTTGATCGCACCATCATATTTGATTGATAATTTTTCTGGATAGATGATTCTTGGTTGACAGTTTTTTTCTTGCAGGGTTTTGTATATGTATCCCCATTGCCTTCTTGCCTGCATGATTTGTTCTGAATGTTGTTG
>NW_006408629.1:3675828-3676866 GCF_000296735.1 Chrysochloris asiatica
TGTGGGTGACACCTCTTTCAGGCTTTTCCTCTAGCCGCTGTCGTATAGGTGAGCAGATATATATTGGGGAGTTGGTGGGAGAAAAATCGACCGCTATTTTTGTCTATGATTGTCAGTTATCTGCCTGTGCCCAATGCCATTCTTGGGATGGTTGAGACCTGTTCTGTTGGGTTTTTTTTAGATTGCTTTGAATTTGACCTACCCAGCGAACTCAGGCAGCCACTCAGTGGCAGCTTGCCAGATTGTTAGCTGGGGATTTTATACTGTTCCCTGGGAGAGGGGTTTCATGTCCCACCAGAGCAGTGGCTACAAGATACACGCTGCTTTCTGTGAGTATGGCAGGAGGGCTTCAGATTAGTGGCGGCGGCGGCAGCGGATAACGTCACAAAGTCGCTGTACCTCTCCTTCTCTCTGGGCGGTGGGTAAACTGACTTGCCTGATACCAGAGCTGAGATCCCACGCTGGGGAAGGGAGATTTTTTGGGAGGGTTATGTCGGCTCTTGCAGCTTTGCTTGTTTAGGTTTCTTTTTTACTGGAAATGCCACTTTCTGAGTGGGTTGGCTCCAACCCTGTCGTCCAAGCTCTGTAGGGGGTGGGGGCAGTTGCTGGGGCTCCCTCCGGGGTTGCGAGCGAATGTTTTAAGATGCCAGTATTTCCTCAGTAGTGTGATTTTTCAAAAATGTGAGTTTGGGAGATTGAAGCACTAGGTTTTATGATCGTTCGAACGCTGTGGGTTTGCTATATGAAAGTTTCCTTCGTGAGATCCAACTCCCTTCTCACCAGAGCTTTTCCTACCTGCCTCACCTGGTTGCAGCCCAGAACTGGAAGCCTGGAACAGAACATGGGAATACTGAATGGTTAAAATTAAAAAACGTGTGCGACAAGGTTGTATTATTTCACGATACTTACTCAACCTGTATGCTGAGCAAATAATACGAGAAGCTGGGTTATATGAAGAAAACGTGGCATCAGGATTGGAGGAAGACTCATTAACAACCTGTAATACACAGATGATACAATCTTGCTTGCTGAAAGTGA
>NW_006408629.1:3678420-3679196 GCF_000296735.1 Chrysochloris asiatica
TACTTCTTGAAAGAAAGACTGACAGGAAAAATACAAAACAATATAGGCAGTGCAAATAATTACTACAAGAACAAGCAAGTTGCTTGCCCAGGAGACATCAAGGTAAGTGGTCGGGTCCCCTCAGGGCAAACCCCCTTCCAAGACTAAGACTCAATGGGCATGCATGCTCTAATTGGTGACCACATCCATCACCAATAAGGGGAAGTGAGGGAAAAACAGCAATGAAGCTGCAAGCTAAGCCCTACAACATTCAGTAGACTCCTGTGAACCTGGGTGGAGACCTGGTTGGCCAGCAGGGTGGCAAGACCTGGGAACTCTTGGGCCCAGAGTTAGTGACATAGACACAGAGGACTAGAGTGGAAAGTGAAGCATCCAGCTGGTAAGAAGAGAAGGCATATGCATAAGAACACCCACACTTGCAGATAATACCCACTTGACCCTGGCTTCAATGACTGGATGATCAGAGCTCAATTAGAAGAAGAAGAAAAAAAGAGTAATCTGATACAATTTGATGAACTTGACCTACACCTATGGATGCAGTAGCTCAAAAGAGGGAACAAATCTTAACAGCAAGGATAATTCCCACCTCCTGCATCCACAGAGTAGACAGGGATGGGCAACTTGGACATTGGCTACCCAAAATGGGAGGTCTACAAAGGCAAGAAGTGACTGGCTTACAAGCTTTCAAGAGGGAGTCTAGATCCAGATGGCATGGAGGAAGGTAGAATCTCCACTGAGTAGTATCCAATCTGTCTGGGCAGGGCTGATGAAAGGAG
>NW_006408629.1:3679743-3689686 GCF_000296735.1 Chrysochloris asiatica
AAAAAAATGGAAAGAAAGAAAAGACCAAAATGGCTATCAGAAGAAACTCTGAAACTTGCTCTGAAATGCAGAGAACCAAAAGCAGCTGGAAGAACTGGTGATGTTAAAGAGCTGAACAGAACATTTCAAAGGGCAGCTCGAGAAGAAGTAAAGTATTACAATAAAATGGGAAACAATCTGGAATTAGAAAAACCATAAGGTGTGAATACATTCAGCATTTCTCACACTAAAAGAACTGAAGAAAAAATATTCAAATTTCAGGAAGAATCCTATGGGGAAACTGGAGTACTGGAGTTTAGCAGTCTAGCGCTGTAGCATAAGCACTAGACTGCTTAACATATTAAAAAACAACTGTTCCTCACAAACCCTATACAGAGTTGCTGTGAGTCAGGAGCATTTCAACAGCATGTAACAACTTGGGCAAAATATTGATTGACACAAGAAGCATCAAAAGAAAATGGAGAAAATTTCTCAATTCCAGGAATTTGTGGCGGCGCATCACCGATGCTCACACCATGTCAAGGCACAAGAAGGTGAATCCCAACACATCAATTCCAAGGAGTACCAGCTGGAGCAGCAGCTGCAGCAACTGACCCCAGTGCTTGCAAGAGGAGCCAGTTTCACTATAGGACCTAAGGAGCAAACAACTCTGCCTGCTGTGGAAAGAAGCTGGTCATCCAGAACACCATGGCTCTGTTGAGTTCCAATAGAAAGACGGGTCTCCAAAATGTTTCCCCAGGAAATCCGGGTCCCTGCCATGAATCTGGACCCAGTCGTGTAGAACCAGTACACTGCCATGCATAATGGTTGGCTGGCCCTGAAGACCAATGAGATTTCGGTGATCCACAGTGCTGGTATCCCTCCCCTCCCCGTATCCCTGGGGACCAGCTCAGTTGGGAATAACAGTACCACTTCTAAGGTGGATGGCTCCCATTCCAGTATCAGTGTCGAAGTGGAGAAACCAAGTATTATCATTGACAGTGTTCCCAAGCATCAGTTCCCTGGCTTCTTGGAAGAAAACAAGATTGCGGTAAACTAGGATTACTGAAGTCACACTGAAGGAAACCATGCAGACAAAAGGAAATCACTAGAATCTGTCCACCCTTGGCCTCTCTCAACTTTTTCTTTTTTTGTAATTAACCCACTTGACCTCCTGTGGATTTGTTTGTTTGTTTTATTCCCTTCCTGATGTGCAAATGATGTTTACTGGTTTGACCATGACCTTGGGCAGTCCTACAATCACAATGTTCCTATGCAGCTTTGCCGAGAAGAAAAAGGGGAGTGGGGGGAGATTCATGCCAAAACATATATAGACTAGTATTTTTGTTTTATTTGTAACAAACTGTGCATAGAAGATTTTGTACAACCTGGAGTAACTATTTCCAAAGATTGCCACCGTTTTCAAGGTGGAACACCCCAAATTCTCAAACCAGTTGAAAAGACACCAAGTTGGTTAGCCTGGAGTCAAGTGAGGGGGGGCTCTGTGTCCTTCCATAACTGTTAATGCAGGTAAATGGACAAGATCTGACAGCTTGTCCTAAGGACTGATTTTGTATGTCTCCTAATCCTGAATCCATCTTGCTGTTTCTTTCTTGAATATACTATTTTTCCTTTAAAAATGAAGGTTGTAGAATGAGAAAATTCCTCCAACTTTAGAACCTTTGATGGACTGATCTCGTCCTGAGGGAATCTGTGTGGTTGCTCCTTATTTAAATATGGTTCATTTGGAGTCCAAAAGTGCCAATGTACTTCCCATGTATCCCAGATGCCTTCCATCTTCCTGAATACCAGGACAGTTGGGTATCTGTTTAGGGGATCTCAGGTGACTTCATTTAGCTCACCAGTGCCTACTCTTGAAGAAGTGGATTTTCATTGTTAAAGAAGCTCTCATTAGTAGGCCTATTTCTTATCACAGGTTCACATATTCTTTTTGTTGTTGTTAATTTCCTTGGTAAATGATGCCTATTAATTATGAAGATCCACTCCCACTCTGCTCCCATCCCTGCCCCATCCCCCCAAGTATTGCATGAAGGCTGCGAAGTTAGAACAAGCAAGTCCTGAGTATGAAAGCTTTAATTTATCTACCTCATTGATATTTCATTTTTGTAGCCATAGTCTTTATTTTCTTATTTTTATAACCACTCAACTGTTCCCAGAGCCTGTCTTAAACATGTTCATGGACATGTTCTTTGGATCCATGGACATTGGATGTTACTGTTTTGATTTTTCTTTTAAATATCATTTTGTACTTGTAATAATATAAAGTGAATGGTGAAATATCGCTTCCATGGTTTAATGAGGAAGAGGGAGAAAGAAGAATAACCCTGAACTTCTGGGTTAAGAATTCCTTCCCCTCAGTATGGAAGGGCCCACAAATTGAAATGTGCATAGAGATTGTTAACAAATGTTTATCACTTTCAGTATGGCACCTGACATTTTTAGGACCCAAAAAAGTATTGCTTTTCTTTTTGCCATGTTGTGTCTTTCCTTTTGACATTGTAAGTGACCACAATAGTAGTACCTGTTTATATTGAAGGGGATACTGTTACAAAGAACACACTGAAGGTTGTCAAGCTTACTAAAGCCTTGTGAATGTATGACCTCTGGAGAAACTATGCAATTGTACCTGCTGAGGCTGTCTGTCTGTTGGAGACTAAGTGGATTTTTTTTTTCTTCTCAAAAAAAAAAAAGAAGATGATGGTGATGATGAAAAAATACACAGAGTATTCTACTAAAAAGAATTGGTCAATGTTCAATCATTACATGAGGTTTAATAGATCAAGAACTGATAGAAGAAGCCCAATGCACCAAATGCACTGGTGAAAAACAAGACTTCAGGAATAGACAAAATACAAATTGAAATGTTTCAACAAACTGATGCACTACTGGAAGTTCTCAGTCATCTATGACAAGAAATTTGGAAGACAGCTAGCTACCTGGCCAACTGATTAAAAGTTTCCTTTGTGTGGCCGTTCCAAAAACAGGTGTCCCAACAGAATGTGTAAATCATTTAATAATAACATTAATATCATCTGCAAGTAATATTTTGATGAAGATAATTCAAAAATGGTTGCAGCAGTTTAAGTTTCAAGGGAGCTGTTAGAGTTTCAAGCTGGATTCAGAACAGGATGTGGAACTAGGGATATCACTGCTGATGTCAAATAGATCTTGATTGAAAACAGAATATCAGAAAGATGTTGACTTCTACTTTATTGACAATGCAAAGGTATTCAATTGTGTGGATCATAACTAACTGTGGATGACATGGATAAGAATGGATATTCCAGAACACTTAATTGTGCTTATGAGGAAACTGCATAGACCAAGAAGTAGTTCTTTGAATAGAACAAGAGGATACTGAATGGTTTAAAATCAGGAAATATGTGGGCCAGGGTTGTTTCTTTTCACCATACTTATTCAATGTGTGTGCTGAGCAAATAATCTAAGAAGAAGAGCATGTCATCAGGATGGGACAGAGACTCATCAACAACCTGCAATATGCAGACAGCACAATCTTGCTTGCTGAAGCAGAGAGGACATGCAATACTTATAGATGAAGATCAAAGACTACAACCGTCAGTATGGATTGCACCTTAATGTAAAGAAAATAAAAATACTCACAACTGGGTCAATAAATAATAACATCATTATAAATGGAGAAAACATGAAAGTTGTCAAAGACTTCAGTTTGCTAGGATCCACCATCAATGCTCATGCAAGCAGCAGTCAAGAAATCAAAAGACCTACTACATTAGGCAAATCTGCAACAAAAGTGTTAAGGAGAAAAGACGTCCAGTTTAGGACTAAGGTGCACCTGACCCAATCCCTGATATTTTCAATCGCTTCATATGCATGCAAAAGTTGGACAAAGAATAAGGAAGACCATAGAAGAATAAATGCATTTGAATTTTGTGTTGGAGAAGAATATTGAAAGTATTGTGGACTGCCAGAAAAACAAACAACTATGTATTGGAAGAAATACAACCAGAATGCTTCTTAAAAGCAAGGATGATAAGACTTCATCTCTTCTACTTTGAGCATGTTAGCAGGGATCAGTCCCTGGAGAAGAACATCTTGCTTGGTTAAGTGGAGAGTCAGTGAAAAAGAGGAAGATTCCCAATAAGATGAATGATCCAGTAGCAGCACCAATGGGTTTAAACATAATAACAATTGAGCAGATTATGCAAGACCAGAAGGTGTTTCATTCTATTGTACATGGAGTTACTATGACTCAGTGACACTTAACAACAACAACAACAACATCTAGGCTAAAATAAATACCCTGGACTCTGTTTCAAAAGGAATTTTTAAGAGGGGTTTCTTCTGAAATAATCAGAATCAAATTAAGATTGAATTTGCTGGGATTTACATCAGTTAACACTGGTGGATTTATATGTATGAGGACTGAACTAAACATTTCTCTTCTTTATATTGTATCGAGCTGTTTTTTAAATTACAGAATTATATGCTCAAAGATGAAACCTTTTAAGTTACAATGTTCCTGAATCAAATGCTGTAAAGATGAAGTAGCTTTGCTGTTATGTCTGTCAAAAACTTCTAGCTATACTTCACATTTGGTGCTTTTATATTTGTTCTTCTATTTCTATTTTGTTAAATAAAATGTTGGAACATATACCAAGAAACACAGATTGTCCATACCAGCATGAGACTTGGGCTGTGGTTGGAAATAATTTAAATTAAACATTACATGAGCACTGAAGTTTCCAACTTTTCAATTTAACTTGTGTATAAATTATACCTCCTTCCAAAAAAAAAGGAAAAGGAATGTAAGAAGACTATACAAAAACATCTAGCTATCTAAAAATGCTACTTATATATGTGTATATAAAGATGAATACATTATAGTCTATATGCATAAATTACGTTGAAAATAATAATTAAATATGCACTCATTTTCAACTAAATGGTCACTAAATCAAAAAAACATACAAAGGTCTTTAGGACATAAATCACGCTTGAATTAAAAAGCTATCTTACTTAAAATATAAATCATACTTTTAAAAAGAATTCTCACCTGAAACATATGTGCTGTGATCAGGTAAATGGAATTCAATGAATAGAACATAAATAACTGTGCAAATGCTTTTCCAATTGGGCAACTACAAATATCCATTTTATTCTACAGTTCTTCAAAGTGCTGCGTTGCTTATGAAGTTTTAAAATAACTGTTGCTTCCGTGTCCACATTTTGGCAGCCACAAACTATGGCGTGACTAGAACTTTGTTCATGTTACTTTGGATTCACAGGCTGTAACTAAATGCAGCCTCTGAATTGAATAACTCATGCAGAATCTTGCCAATTTGGGAATAGAGATCTTCATCAAATGTTAAGACATTACAAAGACCCAATCAGTCATTAAAGACAATTTAAGTCTATAGACACAAGCATAGTCTAAGACAAGGCTCAATTATGCCACAGACAGGAGAGATTCAGAGGATGATGCTACTCTTGGATGGTGACATTTTCTAAAATCTACCCTTGACCTAATCACATATTGGGCTTCCAGAGACTTTCCTTAAAGGCATTCTCTCCAAACTATTTCTGATCCTTTCTACAAGGCCAAGATACCAAAGGAGATATTCAAAAAGAAAAATACAATATATTTATGCCCATAAAATTGAAAATAGACTAAATGATCAAATTTCTTGAAATTTATAACTTAGTAGAGCATACTCAAGAAGATATTAAAAATTCCAAGTAATTTCATAAGCATAAAGGACACTAGAGTTTTAAAATCTTCCCACAAAGAAAACAACAGGCTTATACAATTTCACAGACAAATTTTACACAGCTTTCCATAAACTAATAATTCCAACTTTATACATAGTATTTGAGTGTACAGGAAAAGCAAACAAAGACGACTCATTTTATTGGATTTTATAAAGATTTCATACTAAAATTAATCAAAAACAGTATAAGAAAAGAAAATTATATACCAATTCCGTTATGTATGTATACTCAAAAATCACAAACAAAATATTAGTAAACTGAATTCCATACTGTATACAAACTATACTATCATCACTTACCAGTTTGTATCAAAAATGTAAAGTGGAAACTTCTAGTTTCAATTCCATCAAGCATGGAAGCTGTCACTCCCGTCCTTCAAACAAATTAAACAACTTGTTGGATCTGTTGAAGAGCTGCAGGTCACAAGGCAAACTGACACTCTGAAACCTGGATAGAAACACATGGTGGGAAATAGAGCAACCAAGATCTGCTTAACTGAAGCAGAAACCACTGGAGCCTTGTTACTGCAGTTGTTAAATGCTATCAAGTCAGTTCCATTCCTATATAGGGTTTCTGATGAGTGGCTGCTGAGTTTGAACCATTGAACGCGTGATTAGCAGTCCAGTGCCTATCCTTCAATACCACACCAAGACTTCATTGGCGCCATAAGCTGTTTTAAAAAAAAGAAATGTCATCAAGTCCATTCTGATTTACGATGACTACATAGGTTACAGAGTAGAACTACTGTATTAGCGTAGTGGTTACGAATCGGGCTGTGAACCTCAAGGTCAGCAGTTCGAAACTACCAGCTGTTCTGTGGGAGAACGATGAGTCTTTCTGCTCCCATAAAGATTTACAGTCTTGGAAACCCTGTACAGGGTCGCTATGAGTCGGAACCGACTCCACGGTACATAACCACCGCAACAACAATCTTTACAAAGGTAGCTCACCAGGCCTTCCTTCCACAGCACTTCTGGGTGGATTCAAACATTTAGAAGTTGTGGCGGTTAGGGATCTGTGTCAACTCAACTAGGGCAGGATTTCTTGAGGTTTAGCAGAGGTTTAGCAGTTAAGATGTGCTTATTCCCATGGTGATGAAACCTAATATGTTATTGTTGTTGTTGAGTGCCATCGAGTCGGTTCCGACCCATAGCGACCCTGTACAGGGTTTCCGAATACGGGAGTAGAAAGCCTCATCTTTCTCCCGCAGAGCAGCTGGTAGTTTTGAACCGCTGACCTTAAGGTTCGCAGCCCGATTTGTAACCACTACGCTACCAGAGCTCTTGAAACCTAATATAGGCATAATTAACTATTATGAGTGGCTATGGGCAGCCAATCAATTAAAGGGGTGTTCCCTTGGGGTTATGGCCTGCTTCCAACATAATGGACACACAAGAACAGATCTCTCTTTCTTTCTCTCTCATTTCCCCTGGAAAACAGGGACTTTACAATTGTAAGCCATTTACTTGATAATAAACATCTCTTTAAATATATACAATGTTTCATTGGTTTTGCTTCTCTAGAAAACCTGGCCTAAGACATGTGGTACTTACCTAGAGAAACAAAATCATAAGGATGAATTTTCTAAATTGGTTCTCAAGTCTGACTAATTTTAAAGACACTGATATAGGGTGTAGGCATGTCTGAACTACACTGCATACTGCTCTGTGCTGATTTTGAATTTGGTCCTCTTTCCCTCTTGTGGAGTCTGAGGAAGTCAGACATGGCCTCACTTTGTTTAAGCCATTGGTGCTGTGAACAGGATTCATTGCAATGGCTCCAGACCTATGAAATTATGAGGGTTTTCTTTTTGTTGTTGTTGTTGTTTTTTTAAGAGAAATAACAAAGGGACATGGGATCAAATATTTCAGCAGAGGAGAAAGTGGCAGCTTCTGTAGTTGCCTGGACCTGATGCACTTTTGGATAGAAAAACTAGCTAATCTGTGGCCAGAGTCCCAAGGTCATATGCATATCAATGGGGTTAGTCCAAGTTAGAGGAAAAGATTGAACTTGAATGTTTTTAAAGGTTTATGTGTTTGACTGGGTTATGGATATTGGTTTCTCCTGCCTATTATTGTAAAATAGACATGCATGTGTGATAGGAATTATTGGGAATCATGACTACAGAAAGCTTGTAAACCTACTTTTAGCCTATACTTGATTGAATTTTCTAAAAGTAGAGATAGAATTTGTCAGACGGGGGTGGTGGAGGGGGGAATGAGAATAGGCCTCTTGGTTTAAGTCTTTGGAATCCTGAGCTCCACCCAAAACTCCTGGGAAGAATAGGAGATTCAAGAAAAGAAAAAAAGTGGACAGTTTGTTGTTTTGAATTTCAGAGGCATCAAGGCCAGGAAAGCTGACACATTAGAGAAAAACCCTTTCTAGAACTGAAAGTTAAAGGGAACTGGCAAACTGTCTAGTATGCTTGCTGGTGACCACCAGTGTCTACTTGTGAGTAGAAGTATGGGAAATGCTGCAATAAAGACACTGATTGAGTTTGGAATGTTCTTTTGTCACCCATTGACCTTGAGAAAGATAAGAGGGAAGGCTGACTGGTCTGAAGTTTAGGGAGTTTTGTGAACTCCTAAGCCCACTGGCACTGACTTACAGGGACTAGGGCTAAGAGTGAAGGAATAGCTGATTTGAAGTGCAGGGAGGTATGTGTGAACTCCCAAACTTGCAGCTGGTACCCATTGGACCTAGCTTGGGTGACCAGGGTTAAGCTGACCAAAACTTGACTGGATGAAGATAAAGATGTTTTATACTCTGAGCAAGTGTCAGTTGTAACAATTTGATGGACTGGACTTTTGCTTATGAATACAGTTGCTCAACTGTCCAATCAGTATAGAAGATTCTTCATATCAGGGAACATGCTTGTCTGTTCAGTGTACTGGGTTAATGTTGTTGTTGTTAAGTGCCGTTGAGTCGGTTCCGACCCATAGTGACCCTGTACAGGGTTTCCGAGGGTGTAAATCCTTACGGGAGTAGAAAGCCTCATCTTTCTCCCACGGAGCGGCTGGTAGTTTCGAACTGCTGACCTTAAGGTTCGCAGCCCGACTCGTAACCATTACGCTACCAGAGATAGGGATGGGCAATTTAGATATTGGCTATCCTGGTGTGGTGCTGTAGGTTAATGTGCTAGACTGCAAAGTCAGTTTGAACCACAAGATTGGTGGTTCAAGCTCACCAAGAGCTCCTTGGAAACCCTATACAGGGTTGCTATGGGTCAAAACCAACTCAACGGCACTTAACAACAACAATCAAAAAAGAGGGAAGCTATAAAGGCACGAAGTGACTGGCTTACACGTTTCATGGGTGTGCTTAGTTTTAGAATGAGGGGAAAAAGGAGAATCTCCACGGACAGATGGGTCTGATGAAACGGGGTGGAGTCTGATGCTTATAGGATCTTATGATTTCAATTGTTGACAACTTTTAGTAGGATTAGTAGTGATTGTCAAAACTGTAGTTGTCAAAGACTTATAATTAAAAGTGGGGAGTAGTTATCTTTCATTTTAGGAATAGATGATCCCATGACCATCATTAAGAAAGAGCATGGGAAGACCTGGGGACTCTTGGGCCCAGAGTCAGTGACATAGCCATGGAGGACTGGAGTGGAGAGTGAAGTGTCCAGTGGATAAGAAGAGAGGGCATATCCACAAGAGCACCCACACTTGCAGATAATACCTATTTGACCTAGCCTCAATGACTGGATGATCAGAGCTCAACTAGAAGAAAGAAGAGGGAAAAAATATGGGAACAAATCTTTACAGCAAGGATCATTCCTACCTCTCCATCCACAGAGTTGACAGGAAAAAGGGGGGGGGGAGGGGACGGGAGGCTACAAAGTAAAAAAGTGACTGGCTTACAAGCTTTCAAGAAGGAACCTAGATCAGAGCGTGTGAAGGAAGGTAGAATCTCCACTGAGTAGTATCCAATCTGTCTAGGCGGGACTGATTAAAGGAAAGGCAGATAGGTCTCTTGTGATGCAAGGGTGAATAATTGTTTCCAGGACTGATTGTGAAGGTTGTAAATGCAAAAGTAGACATTTTGTGGCAAGGAGGAAAGTGATTAACTTTGCAGGCTAGGAGCAGAGGGCCCTGGAACCATGAAGGGAGAAGAGTGGAGAGCGGGACCCTACCCAGAGAGGCAGTGATCCCCAAGATGGAGGCAGAGATGATGACCTGGAGAGATG
>NW_006408629.1:3690625-3692638 GCF_000296735.1 Chrysochloris asiatica
AAGTGTGGCAGCGGTAGTGAGGTTGGCCCAGGATCGGACATTGTTTCGTTCTGCTGTGCATGGGGTCGCTATGAGTCGGTTCCAACTTGATGACACCTGACAACAACAACAACTGTTTTAGTTATATCATGTTTGGTGCAAGTGTAATTTTACAGTGTTCTTTATTTAGATATCATGCATATAGTTTATAGGTTTCAAGTTGACAAGGGTGGATTGTTATGGTTAGGGTTCTGTGTTAACTCAGCTAGGCCAGGATTTCCAGAGGGTTAGCAGTTGAGATATGCTTATTCCTGTGGTGATGAAACCTAATACATGTATAGTTAACTCTGATGAGTGGCTATAAGCAGCCAATCAATTAAAGGGAAACTTCCTTGGGGGTGTGACCTGCTCCCAATATAATGGACATAAAGAAGGGACTCTCTCTCTTCCACTGGGGTCCTGAACTCTGCAATTGTAAGCCATTTACTTGATAGCAAACTTCTCTAGATATACATATATATGGTTCACCAGTTTTGCTTCTCTAGAAAACCCAGCCTAAGACAGTAGTCTAGTACAAACAACTTTTGTCAGCCAGAGAACTAATTTTGACAATTGTTGGCTAAATATGGACTGATGTGAGAGTGGGAAACTCCTGGGCCACAGTTGTAAGGGGAGTCTTGGGAGTCAGATTTTCATGACTTTCACTTCCTGCAATTCCAGTAGTTCTCATGTTGAGGATCTGAGATAAGTGCCTTTGTGACTCCAATGGGAAGAGGGGAAGAATAATTCCTGTGAAATTCATCCAGAGACATCCAAATAAGAAGGTCTGCTCTCCAGAGCACAGAACTTTGCCATAATGCAGGTCTGAAACCACATCCCAAAGAAGGAAGGAATTACACCCTCACTAGTCCTATAGAGCCTTTCTGCTTTCTCTAAAGAAGAAGAAAAAAAATCACATTGAACAATGGACAAGACTACTAAGAAATACATTTGGAAATCCAAGGAAGTAAATAGGGACCAAAAGAAAATAAAGCAAACACTTGAAGAGGGACAGAAACATTTGAGATGGTCACAGTCCCCAGATACAGTCCCACTAAAAATCTGAGAGTTAATTGGAAGATTATAGAATGTTCCTTCACTCCCAGACCCTACTATCACACCAACAGGACTTCTGTATAACAGCAGTGTATTGCAACTAAAAGAGCTGCAAGCCACAAACTCTGTCTAGAACAGTACATCTGGAAGGCCCAAAGCAAAGAGTGGAGACAAAACAAAACAAAACAAAAGATGCTAAAAAAAAATCTGAAGCCTTTGGTACCTATAGTAACAATAAGCTTTAAACAGCAACAATTAACATAAATCCTCACACTAAAGGTTTATTAGTCCTTGGGTGGAACAAATAGTTAAATGCTTTACTACCAACTAAAATGTTGGCAGTTCAAATCCATCCAGAGGCGCTTCAAAAGATAGGCCTAGTTATGTCCTTCTTCAAGTTTATAGCATTGAAAGTTCTTTGAAGTACTCTGCACACATAGGGTCACTTTGGTTCAGAATTTACTGGACAGCAACTAACATCAAAAGAAGTTCTACATATTACCTGTTTCTATTACTTAATATAATATACCAGCTTTTAACAACAACAACAAAATCACTAGGGTGACAAAAGACAAGAAAAAATAGTCTGAAAAGACAAAACAATCATTAGAACTAGACTAAGATATGACACACATGTTGGAATTATCAGGCAAGGAATTTAAAATAATAATGATTAATATGTCAAGAGTTCTATGGGGAAACGACATCATGCAATAACAGACGGTTAATGTAAGCAGTAAAAAATAGAAATTCTAAGGAATAATCAAAAGGCAATGCTGAAAATCAATCAAAAGCACAGAAACAGAAATGAAGAATTCCTTTGGTGGGCTCATGAGTAGACCAACATGGCTGAGCAAAGAATCAGTGTACTTAAGAATAGGTTAGAAGAAACATCTCAAACTGAAATGCAAACATGAAAAAAAAAAAAATGGTAATAAA
>NW_006408629.1:3692738-3713414 GCF_000296735.1 Chrysochloris asiatica
AAAAAAAAAAAAATGGTAATAAAAACAGAACATCAATAACTGTGAGGTAACATCAAAGATGTAACATATACATAACTGAACTATCAGGAGAATAGATAATGGAGCAGAAGAAATTTTTGAAGTAATAATAGCCACAAACTTTCCAAAACTAATGACAAACATCAAACCAGAGACCTAGGAATCTCAGAGAACACCAAGAAGGAAGTTACACAACTATGGCATATAATGAACAAAATACGCTGGTGAATTAAAGACTTAGGGGAGAAAAACAAAATGATCATACTTTAAAAAGGCAATCACCTGGTAGACAAGACAGATAGATATAAATATTTTGAATACCATGAATTAAGTTCAATGATCACATAAAAAGGAGGAAGAAATCCCCACAGGGGTGAGGGTCAGTTATTCAAGTAGAAGAAACATTGAATACAAAGGCCCAGAGGTGTAAATTAGCATGTGCTCTCAGGGAATTAAAGGAGCCTTGGTGGCCCAGTGGATTACATATTTGGCTGCTAACCATAAGCTTGGAGGTTCAAACCTACCATTCATTGCACAGAAAAAATATGAGACTGTCTGCTCCCATATAGAACTACAGTCTCAGAAACCCTAAGGAACAGTCCGACTCCATCCAATAGGGTCACGTGAGTTGGAATTGACTTGATGGCAGTGTGTTGTTGTTGTTTTCTGTTGGTGCTGCGGTTAAACAGCTCAGCTACTAATCAAAAGATTGCTGGTTCTGGAGGAGGAAGACGTGGCAGTCTGCTCCCATACAATGATATCCTTGAAAACCCTAGGGAGCAGTTCTAGTCTGTCCTGTAGGGTCACTATGAGTCCGAATGGACTGCACATCACTGGGTTTGATTGTTTTTTTGTTGTTGTTTCAGGGAATTGAAAAAAAGATCTCACAACATATGAGGCAGAGGTAGAAAGTAAACTTGAGAAGTAGGCAATAGTCAAATTCTAAAATACCTTGTCTGTCTCAAAAGAAAAATTGGACAGAATCCTATTGGCAATGGGGGGTGTGATGGTTAATTTTATATATCCAATTAGCTAGGTTATGGTGCCCAGTTGTTTAGTCACACACTCGTCTATTTGCTACTATAAAGTAGTATGAAATATAAATCAACTGGCCTCAAGTAAAGTAGATTGCCCTCCAGAATGTGAATTGGCCTTATCCAATTCGTTGGAAACTTTAAGAGCAAAAAGTAAATTTTCCCTAGAGTGTATTCTGTCTCCAGACTATAAATAAACATTTTGCCAGAACTCCCTCACTTTTTGCTCTTCCTGTCACGCCTGAACTATATACAGATTTGAGGACACAAGACTGTAGGAATCTCCCGTCTATCACCTGACCTACAGATTGTGTACTTTGCAGCCCCTCACAATTCCATGAGCCAATTCTTTAAATATAATAAATACTATGTATAAAATTCCCTGATTCTGTTTCTCTAGAGAACCATAAAGACAAGGAGTGACTGAGGAATTTTGAAGGGTAATGTGATTCCATTTGCTTTTAGAAATATCTGTCTGGCATCAAGGTGGATGATAGAATGGAAGGTGGTTGGTTAAACGGGCACTAAACACAATAGTGAAGATATATACTCACAAGATATATACCAGACTGAGTCAATACAGTAGCAAAGCAGTAAAGAAGTGCAGAGGGACAAGTGGGAATGAAACACGAGATAACAGTGAAAATCCCCAGAACTTAGTGACTGCATGGAAGGAGAATTAATTGAGAATGACCCTCAGACTTCTAGCTTGGGTAGTTGAATGGACCAAGATAAAAATTAAAATACAGATTTGGAGTAGGAAAGCTAACAATGAATTCTATTTTTAATAAAACAAAATGTTAGGATGCTATATGCATATCTAGGTGGAGATGTTCAATAAGTATGAAAGGCATGATTGATAATAAAAGAACAAAAGCCATAGTGAAGAAAAAAAATGCAAATACACTCTGATATTGTCAGGAAAACATTAATGTCAATAGTGGTCAGAGGAACTGCATGGAAAAAGAACTGCCCAGAAAAAAAGATGTCTGAAGATAAACTATTGCTAAATCTTAGTCTTACTTAAAAATAAAATATGTCCATCAACATATAGAAGATGAACAAAATGTTGTTGTTGTTGTTACATGACCTTGAATCAATCCTGTGTAAGTTTTCTGAGGCTTTAAATCTTGTGTGACCAGAAAGCCTCATCTTTCTCCACAGAGAGGTTGTTGGACCCAAACAGCTGACCGTGTGGTTTGCAGTCCAATGTTTATCCTATGGAGTCACCGTGCTCCCCATAAAATGTAGTATAATAGAATATTATCCAGATATAAAGAGAAATTGATTCTAACGCATGAATTATGAATCTTGAAATCAGTATCATGCTGAGTGAAATAAATCAATCACAAAATGACAAATAGTATATGATTCCACTTATATGAAATATCTAGAATAGGAAGTGTATGTGGATCTGAGTTTACTAGTGATTACCAAGAGTAGTTGGGAGGGAGAGAGAAAAGGAAATTCATTGTTTAGGGGAAATTGAGATTCTATTAAAGGTGACGTTGTTGCTGTTACATGCCATCGAGTCAGAACCGACTCATAGCGACCCCGTGCACAGCAAAACGAAAAAATGTCAGATCCTGGGCCAACCTCACTACCGCTGCCACACTTGAGTCCATCAATGATGCCACCTGGCCAATCCATCTCGTTGGGGGTCTTCCTCTTTTTCTCTGACCCTCCATCTTACCAAGCATGATATCCTTCTCCAGCGACTGTTCCCTCCTGACAATATGGGAAGTTTGGCCATTTTGGAATCTAAGGAGCACTCTGGCTACACTTCTTCCAAAACAGATCTATTGGTTCTTTTGGCAGCCCATGGCACTTTTAGTATGCTCCTCCAACACCATATTTCAAAGGCATCAATTCTTCTACAGTCTTCCTTATTCACTGTCCAGCTTTCACATCCATATGAGGTTATTGAAAATACCATGGCTTGGGTCAGGCTTACCTTAGTCCTCAAGCTGACAGAAAAAAGGGTGATAGAAAAATTGAAACTAAGTAGTGATGATGGTAGTACAACATAATGAACACAATTCATATTGCTGAATTATACATGTGAAGAATGTTGAAATAGCAAATACTGTGTTAGATCTGTGTAGTTGCTGTTAGCTACCATCAAGTCAGTTCCAACTCACAGCAACCTTATGTATAACAGAATGAACTACTACCCAATCTTTTGTCAGCTTCACCACTGTAGGTATGCTTGAGTTCATTGTTGGGGCTATTGTGTCAATGTTTACCACAATACAAAAAAAAAAACAAAAAACTGATTCCACAGTCAAAAAATAATAAGAATAAAAAACAATTTAAAAATAATTTTTACTGATGCCAACATGTTGTTGTTGTTAAGTGCTGTCAAGTCAGTTCTGACTCATAGCAACCCTGTGTATAGGGTTTACAAGGAGTGACTAGTAGGTTTGAACTACCGACCTTGTGATTAGCAGTCCAATGCTTATCCTACAGCAGGATTCTGATGTCAACATAATGATGCCCAAATGAACTTAGAGAAACCAAATTTGGCTTCTCTTCCAACTTCAATGAGTGTATCCTTTTATTTATGATATAGAAAATGTATATAAAGCAAAATGTGGGAGAGGGCAATTTAGGGTCTCCAAGTACATAAATTCTACCTTAGAAATCAAAAGAATCCAAACAATAGCAACAGCAACCCCAAATGTAATGAAAGTTTTTAGTTAAATATTCCAGAGTTGATTAAAACATTAGTACTTGAAACCCCTCTATAAACTCCTGATGAACTATCATAACAAAAATCAAATAAACATTGGAAGCTGCTTTAGCTTTTAGACTTCAGAGTATCATATGGAAAATCATTGCTTCCATAAACTGAAAGAGTTTATCTATTTCAAGATATGCACAAAGAGATTTAGCTCAATAAATATTACAGAAGATAAGAAAGCTGTTAAAGTTTAAAAATTAGGTTTTACATAAAATAATTATTAAAGTGACTTAGAAGGCCTTTTGGCTTTCTTGCTTTGAAATATTCTATGTCTCTAAAGCTCACATTTTAAAAATGCTATAGGTGATTTCTTGGGCACTTTTTGACATTAGCTATTGCTTTTTTTAATTCCCTAAATTCTCTGTTTGTGAAATTTGTACTTGTCACTTTGGTCTCAGTCGTTTTCTCTAGGTTTCAGTGTGCAGAGTGAATAGACTCCAAGTGAAGGAAGACCAAAAGATGTTCCTGTGTCATTAAACACAGCGTCAAAGCAAAAAAACAAAAACAAAATCCATTGCTGCCAAGTCATTTCTTTCTCATCCTGAGCCTGTTGCACAGAGTAGAAATGCTCCATAGGGTGTCCAAGACTGTAAATCTTTACAAAATCAGGTTGCCACTTCTTTATTCTACAGAGCAGTTGGTAGATTCAAACTACCAACTTTTCAGTAGGCAGCCAAATACTTTAACCATTGAGCCACCCCCCGGGCTCCTTAAATGCAGCACACTGCACTCTTTTTTTTTTTTTTTTTTTTAGTTACAAGGTGCTCCTTAAGAATACACTCAAAACCAATATCCTTCATTGCATAGTATAAAAATAGCTTTCAATATGAAGCTATTATTAGTTTAGATCAGACTCCTGGTGTGCTGCCATAGAACAAGCACTTGACCTCAAGGTCAGTTTGAACAACAAGGTCGGTGGTTCAAACTCCTAATTTAGGAGCGTATATTTTGTGGCGCTGAGAACAAAGCACTGGACTGCAAGGTAGGTTTGAACTTCAAAGTCAGCAGTTCAAACTCACCACCACTTCTTGGAAACCCTATATAGGGTCACTATGAGTTGGATGCCCATGAATCTTAAGTACTAAAGTAGATTTTTGAGTCTCTGAAGTTCAATGCCTCAGTCAGAGCTTTGGTTTCAAGAACAATACTAGCAAAAAGCTAAAGGACAGCTTTTATTAGCTAAGAATATGATTTTTTAAATATTGAATATAAATTAAATTCGATCTTTTCATAGAAGCATAAAAAATGAGGTAGCAGCACTTGGTTTCCTAAATTTTCAGCTATTCTAGCAACAAGGGAGGCAAATAAAAAGAAAGCATGCAATCAATATGTTTTGATAACTGCTGGCAATTGGAACGCAAAGGATGGAAACAAAGAGGAAGGATCAGTGGTTGGAAAATATGGCCTTGGTAATAGAAATGATGCTGGAGATGGCATGACAGAATTTTGCAACACCAATGACTTCTTCATTGCAAATAACTTTTTAAAACAACATAAAAGATGACTATATATATGGCCCTCACCAATGGAATATGCAGAAATCAAATTAACTTCATCTATGGAAAGAGAAACATTTACTGATGAAGATCAAGGAACACAGCCTTCGGTATGGATTGCATCGCAATGTCAAGAAAACAAAAATCTTCACCACTGGACCAATAAACAACATTCTTATCAATGGAGAAAAGATTGAAGTTGTCAAAGACTTCATTTTGCTCTTATTAACCATCAGCACTCATGAAAGCAGCAGTCAAGAAATCAAATTACATATTGAATTAGGTAATACTGCTGCACAGGAACTTTTTAAAGTGTTGAAGAGCAAAGATGTCAGCCTGAGGACTAAGGTGCTGCTTGACACAAGCCATGATATTTTCAATAACCTCATATGAATATGAAAGCTGGATGGTGAATAAGATCATAGAAGAATTGATGCCTTTGAGTTGTGGTGTTGGAGGAGAATACTAAAAGTGCCACGGACTGCCAAAAGAACCAATAGATCTGTTTTGTAAGAAATGCAGCCAAAGTGCTCCTTGGAAGCCAGAATGTCCAGATTTCATCTCTCATACTTCAGACATATTGTCATGAGGGACCAATTCCTGGAGATAGATTTCCTGTTTGGTAAAGTGGAGGGTGGGAGAAAAAGAAGACCCCCCTACAAGATGGATTGGCACAGTTGGAGCAGCAGTAGGCTCAGGCATGCAACGGTTGTAAGGTTGGCTCTGGATGGGACAGTGTATCATTTTGCTGAGCATAGAGTCTCTATGAATCAGTATCAACTCAACGAGCTTGTGGTTCAAACCTATCTTGCAGTGTACTGCTATATCTCACAGCACCACATAATATACACTCCTAAATCCTGGTGTGGTGCTGTGGGTCAATGCACCAGACTACAAAGCCATTTGAACTGCAATTTCAGCAGTTCAAACTCACCAGCTGCCCCTTGGGAACCCTATACAGAGTCACTATAGGTCGGAACCAACTCGATGGCACTTCACAACAAACACAACAAATTAGGAATAAACTATTCCCTATGATGTGGACATTCAAAGTAGATATTCAAACTACTGGTTTTATAGTTTTCCATACTTTACTACGTATAATGTTAGAAAACCTAAACATTCTTAAAAGATTGTGTTTGAAGATCTAAGCTACCACATGAAAATTTGCATATTCCACATGTTCTTAGTCATTGATTAATTCTAATTTTAAGGAGCTCTGGTAGTGTAGTGGTTACGAATTGGGCTGCAAACCTTAAGGTCAGCGGTTCGAAACTACCAGCTGCACCGCGGGAGAAAGATGAGGCTTTCTACTCCTGTATAGATTTACACCCTCGGAAACCCTATACAGGGTCGCTATGGGTCGGAACAGACTCGATGGCACATAACAACAACAACAAGACTAATCCAGGGTGTCCTGTTGTGGCACTGGATGACAAGCATTAGACTACTAATTGTAAGGTTGGAAGTTCAGTCCCACCAGTCAATCCTTAGAAACCCTATATAGGGTTACTATGAGTCAAAACGAGTGGACAACACTTAATAACAACAATACTCCTAAACTATACTAATTTGAGTTTTCATTACATTTTAGTAATTCTCACCACCCACAAAGCTTTTATAAGTGGGTACACAAAAGAGTTTTGGTGTGGCACTGTGGGATAAAGCACTGGACTGCAAAAATTATTTCTTGCATACCATCATTTTTATATCATCTATGATGTACTCTAGAAGACAATATCAAGTTTGAACCACAAATTTGATGGTTCAAACTCACTAGCCACTCCTTGGAAGCCCTATACAGGGTCACTGTGAGTCAGAACCAACTGGACAGCACTTAACAACAACAACATACATAAAAGTCACACTATTCCATGAAGAGCTTATTATACTCACTTTCAAGATAGAGAAATTCTAGACAGAAAGGACAAAGAGAAAGAACTTGGGGTCAGGAAAACAGGCTTTTGTACATCCATTTATATGGATGTTGTTTATTGCTCCAGTGGTAAGGATTTTTGTTTTCTTAACATTGAGATGGAACCCATATCAGAGGCTGTAGTCTTTGATCTTCATCAGTAAGTATTTTAAGCCCTCTTCACTTTCAGCAAGCAATATTGTATCATCTGCATATCACAGATTATTAATGAGTCTTCCTCCAATCCTGATGCCATGTTCTTCTTCATATAATCCAGCTTCAGATTATTTGTTCAGTTTACAGATTGAATAAGTATGATGAAAGAATACAATCCTGGCACACACTTTTCTTAATTTTAAACCATTCTGTATTTCCTTGTTCTGTTCAAATAAGTGCCTCTTAGTCTGTTTACAGGTTTCTCATGATCACAATTAAGTGTTCCGGAACATTCATACTTCGCAATGTTGTCCATATCTTGTCATGATCCACACAATTGAAAGCCTTTGCATAGTCAATAAAGTACAGGTAAACACCTTTCTGGTATCCTTTGCTTTCAGCCAAGATCCATCGGACATCAGCAATGATATCTCTCATTCCACTGCCTCTTCTGAATCTGGCTTGATCCTCTGGAAGTTCTCTGTCAAGGTATGGTTGAAGCCATTTTGGCATTATCTTTAGTAAAACTTTACTTGCATGGGATGTCAATTATATTGTCTGATGATTTCTGCATTCCATTGGGCCACCTCTCTTTGGAATGGGCCCAAATATGGATCTCTTCCAATCAGCTGGCTAGATCATTGTATTTCAAATTTTTTGGTATAGTTGAATTAATGCTATCAGTATGTTGAAAGATTTAAATCTATATTACATCAATTCCTGGTTACTTGCTCTTTGCCAATGACTTCAATGAATCTTGGACTTTTTCCTTCAGGATTATTGGCTTTTGATCATATGCTACCTCTTGAAATGGTTGTTGAACATTGACCATTTTTTGATACAGTGACAGTGTATTCCTTCCATCTTCTTTCTGATGCTTCTGCATCATTCAGCATTTTGCCCATAGAGTACTTACTTCCTTACTGCAGTCAAGGTTTGAAATTTGTCTTCAGTTCAAGTCAATGACAGTGGGTTTGGTTTTTGGTTAATGTGCATAAGGTTGCTATCAGTTGGTACCAAATCGGTGGCACCTAACAACAACAACAAAATATTAGGCACATCATATTCCTCAAACTGATATCTTGGTTCTTGAACGCTTTAAAGAGGTCTTTTGCAGCAGATTTGCCTAAGGAAATATGTCAGTTGATTCATTGACTGCTGCTTCCATGAGTGTTGATTATGGATGCAAACAACATGAAGTGTTTGATAACTTCAATAATTTCTCCATTTATCAGGATACTATTTATTGATCCAGTTGTGAGGATTTTTATTTTCTTTACATGGAGTTGTAATCCACACTGAATACTTTAGTCTTAAACTTCATCAGAAAATATTTTAACTCCTTTTTGCTTCCGGAAAGCAAGGGTATGATATCTATATATCACAGGTTGTTAATGAATCTTCCTCTAAACTTGATGCCATGTTGTTCTTCATATCATTCAGTCTCTTAGATTATTTGCTCAGCATACAGTTGAATTGTATGATAAAAGTATACAACCCTGATGCACACCTTTCCTGATTTTAAACCATTCAGTATCACCTTGTTCTATTCAAACCTCTTCCTCTTTGTCTATGTACAGGTTTCTCATGAGAACAATTAAGTGCTCTGGAATTCCCATTCTTCATAACATTACCCATAATTTGTTATGATCTGCACAGTTTAATTATTTTGCATAGTCAATAAGACACAATCTTTTGGAGAGTCTCTGCTTTCAGCCAAGATGCATCTAACATCTGCAATGATACCTCATGTTCCATGTCCTCTTCTGAATCTGGCTGTATTTCTGTTAGCTCCCTGTCAATGTACTTCTGCAACAGTTTTTTTCAATTATTTTCAGCAAAATTTTACTTGCCTGTGATATTAATGATATTGCACAAATACTTGTGTTTTCCATTAGATCACCTTTCTTTAGAATGGGCACAAATATGGATCTCCTCCAATCAGTTGGCCAGATAGCTGTCTCTCAAATTTCTTGGCGTAGATGAACTAACAGTGCTACATTGATTTGGTGAAACATTTCAGTTTGTATTCTATCACTTCCTGGAAACTTGTTTTTTGCCAAAGCCTTTAGTACAGTTTGGGATTTTTTCTTCAGTACCATTGGTTCTTGATCATATGCTACCTCTTGCAATGGTTGAACATTGATCAATTCTTCTTGGTACAGCAATGCTGTGTAATACTTCCATCTTCTTTAGATGCTTCCTGTGTTATTCAATGTTTTGCCTATAAAAGCCTTCAATATTGCAACCCAAGGCTTGAATTTCTTCTTCAGTTCTTTAATATTGGAAAATGTTAAGCGTGCTTTGGGTTTCTGACTTTGTCTTTGCACATTTTATTGTAATACTTGACTTTATCTTCTCAAGCTGTCCTTTGAATTTTTTTGTTGTTGTTGTTCAGTTCTCTTACTTCATTACCTCTTCAAATCAATTTAGCTTCTTTATGTTCAAGAGGGAGTCCTGGTGTGGAACTTTAGCACAGGGACTGGCATGCAAGGCTTGAACTGCAAAGTTGGAAGTTCAAATTCACCAGCTTCTCCTCAGAAACCCTATACAGGGTCACTATGAGCCGGAACTGACTCAATGACACTTAACAACAACAACAACAACAATGTGTAAGAGAAACAAGTTTCAAAGTCTCTTCTGACACCCATTTGGCCTTTTCTTTCTTTCCTGTATTTTTTAATGACCTTTTACATTTCCTTATGTATGATATTCTTGATGTCATCTCAAAACTCCTCTGATCTTCAGTCATTTTGTGTCCTGCATCAATTTGGTTCTTGAGATGAACTTTAAATTCAGGTGGAAGATATTTAAGATCATATTTTGACTCTCTTGGACTTGTTTTCATTTTCTTCAGCTTCAGCCTGTAATAGCATATAAGCAATTGATGGTCTATTCCACAGTCTAACCTTGGCCTTGTTTTGGTTGATGATATTGAGCTTTGCCATCATCTCTTCCCACAGATCTTCATCAGTAAATATTTTAAGTTCTTTTCACTTTCAGCAAGCAAGGTTGTATCATCTGCATATTGCAGGTTGTTAATGAGTCTTCCTCTAATCCTGATGCCACGTTCTTCTTCATATAATCTAGCTTCTGGGATTATTTGCTCAGCATACAGGTTGAATAAGTATGGTGAAAGAATAATCTTGTCTCACATCTTTCTTAAATTTAAAACTTTCAGTGTTCCCATGTTCTGTTTGAACAACTGATTCTTGGTCCAGGTACAGATTCCTCATGAGCACAATTAAGTGTTCCGGAATACTCATACTTCACAATGTTGTCCATAGCGAGTCATGATACACACAATTGAAAGCCTTGCGTAGTCAATAAAGCACAGGTAAACATCTTTCTGATATTCTCTGCTTTCAGCCAAGATCCATCAGACATTATCAATGATATCACTCGTTCCATGGCCTCTTCTGAATCCAGCTTGAACCTCTGGAAGTTCTCTGTCAATGTATGCTTCCAGCTGTTCTGTATTACCGTTAGTAAAACTTTACTCACATGGGATATCAAAGAGATTGATGATTTCCACATTCCATTGGGTCACCTCTCTTTGGAATGGGCACAAATATGGATCTCTTCCAATCGCTGGAGAAGGCCATCATGTTTGGTAAGGTGGAGGGTCAGAGAAAAAGAGGAATACCCCCAATTAGATGGATTGGCCAAGTGGCAGCATCGATGGACTCAAGCATGGCAACAATAGTGAGGTTGGCCCAGGATCAGACAGTGTTTTGTTCTGCTGTGCATAGTGTTGCTATGAGTCGGTACCAACTCGATGGCACCTATCAGCAACAACATCCCACAAATATAATCTTTTTTGGTTCCTATGTACTCTCTCTGGTGAGTTCCATGTATATAACTGCTTTCATGTTATTGAAAAATGATATTTTCAATGAAGAAGTCGTTGGTCTTGCAAAACTCTATCATGCAATATCCAGCATCGCTTTCTATCACCAATGATATATTTTCAGTTACCGATCCTTCCTCTTTGTTTCCAATATTCACATTTTAATCACCAGTAATTATCAATGCATCTTGACTGAATGTTTGATCAATTTCACACTGAAGAAGTTTATAGAATTTTTCAAGTTCTTCTTCATCAGCTTTAGTGGTTAGTGTGTAAATTTGAATAGTAGTATTAACTGATATTCCTTATGTTGTTAAGTGTGGTGGAGCCAGTTCTGACTCAGAGCAACCATGTGTAAGGTTTCTGAGGAGCAACTAGTGGGTTCAAAGTCCAATTCTGATCCTACAGTGCCACACCAGGAGTCCTTATAGGTGCATGAATATTATCCTATGATTTTGAAATGCTCTTTTTTTCTGAAGAATTCGATGACATTCCTCTTCAATTTGTTGTTCTCAGCATAACAAACCATATGATCATCTGATTCAAAATTACCAATCACAGTCTGTTTCAGCTTACTAATGCCTAGGGTATTGATATTTAAACATTCCAGTTTGTTTTTGATGACTTCTAAATTTCCTAGATTCATACTTTGTATATTCCATGTTCTGATTACTAATGGATATTTGCAGCTGTTTCTTCTTATTTTAAGTTGTGTCCCATCAGCAAATCAAGATCCTTAAAGCTTTATTCTAGCCACATCCTGAAGGTTAACTCTACTTTGATCTTGCCATCATATTTTGAATGTCTTTCTGCCAATTATCCTGCTCTAATTAGTAAAGTTTTCAGTAGCTAATCTTACAGAAATGGTCTCCTTCTTCTTCCTAGTCTGGAAGCTCCACTGAAACCCATTCGGAATGGGTGACTCTGCTGGTATTTAAAATGTGGATTGAATAGCTTCCAATATCACAACAACAGACAAGCCAGCACAGTAAGACAAACTAACAGATAAGTTGTTGTTGTTAAGTACCGTGGAGTCGGTTCTGACTCATAGTGATCCTGCACAGGGTTTCCAAGGCTGTAAATCTTTACGGGAACAGAAAGCCTCATCTTTCTCCCACAGAATGGCTGGTAGTTTTGAACTGCTCATCTTGAGGTTAGCAGCCCGATTCGTAACAACTTTGCCACAGATGAGTGGTGGACTATTTACTGAGAACTGTCTTTTCCTTTTGTTGTTTTTAGTTGTCATAGAGTGAGCTGTGAGTCGTGAGGATCTTATGTATAACACAACAAAGCATGGTCAGAACCTGGCCCATCTCCATGATCTTTGTTATGTTTGAGCCCATTGTTGAGGCTATAATGATGATCAATTTCATTGAAAGTTTTTCTAATTTTTGCTAATCTTCTACTTTACCCAATCATAATGTCCTTTCCTACTAACTGGTGTTTCCTGATGACATGTCCAAAGTCAGCAAGACAAATACTTTTTATTCTAAAGAGCATTTCTGTTGTAGTTCTTCTATGACTAAATTGTAACTTTTTTTGGCAGGCCACAGTATATTAAATATTCATCTCCAGCATCACAATTCAAATGCATCAATTTTCTAATATTTATCAACAGTATCAACTCCATAAAGTTACTGTTATATTCCACATTTTCCATATTAAATGAAACCTAAGAAAAGTTGACTAACTTTATTCTGCTAGGAAGCTGTACATCCATATTTCATTCTTATATCAGTCTAGCTCCAAAGCCCACACACACGCCTCCACACAGCCACATGCAGAAGCCTATGGAAACAAGGCTATCTCCAGGTTAACATCATTTCATCCATTAAGAATGAGTAAGATCTGTTTAGTCACCACAATTTTTTTAAATGAAGATTTTACCATAGGAAAGCAAAACTTAATCTCAAGGCTTGCAATTTTGGCTTTGACACACATAAGTCTTAGTTTTTAACATTAATTGAATGTATGCTTTGTGCCATGTTCCTGATGACATTATTCTCATTCTTGTTGATAACCAAATGATGCAACAAGGGCTGAAAGTAGCTAAGTCACTTGCTGACAGTTACTCAAAAGACCCTGGGACAGATCCCAAGTCTCTCTGGCCCCAAAGCTATGGGTTTTTCCATATACTGTGCTACCTCAGAACTACACATACTGTCTTGATTTACAGAATTTGTTTTTCAGAATTCTGAAAATCCTCCAGCTTGGCTCTGCCTCTTTTTTGAGTTCTTCATTCCCTTTCTTAATCATTCCCTCTACACCTATTTTTCTTTCAAGGGCTGAAACAGAGTCTTTAAGCATATTTTAATATTTTCTTCATATTTATCCAGTTCTGTGTACACTTTTAAGGTGACCTGGTGGCACAGTGGTCCAAGTGCTCAACTACGAACAAAAAGGTCAGTGGCTCGAACCCACCAGTTGCTCCACAGCAGAAAGATATGGCAGTCTGTTTCCATAAAGATTAGAAACCCTATGGGGCATTTCTACCCCATCTTTAGGTTCAATATGAGTCAGAATTGATTCAACAACAGAGAATTTGGTTTGAATTTGGTGTACATTTATAAAGTAAAGCCCTGAATCTTAAAAGCAGACAAAATATCATTTTATTATTCTCTTTTTTTAAATCTAAATTTAAATTCATTTCATTTTTTTCTTCTGCTTTTTTAAAAAAGTCGTTTGATTTTCTTCACTGCAGTGGCCCACCTGGGTTGAAGAAGTTTGTCTTTGAAGGCAACAAGTATGGAGGCTAAGTGTTAATGATCAGGACCACATCCTTGCTTAAAAAGAAATGAAATCAGAACAAGATTAACCAGAGGTTGAAAAAAAATTAATGAGAAAGGCAGAAAAGAAGAGTTTTCCACAGAAGTGCAGCCCAGAATGTCAGAGTGGAAGGAACAGAAAGTATTCTGGCCATCCCAACTTTTATTGAAATATTAATTTGCCTTCTTTCTGCTGTTTCATATGCATTTATATCACCTTTCACAAGTTTTCAGCTCCTATTTAGAAAGAAGCTTCTCAACGACAGAGTGAAGGTCTTCTATTTCTTCTTCATCTCCCTACAGCGCTCTGTACACAGCTGGTGTTCAATAAATGTAACTGGCAGCTGCATGCCTTTTTGGAATTCAAATGTAAAAAGTAGGAGTTAAAAAAAAACACCTCTGATTCTTGAATGAGATGAGATTTCTGTTTCTTAGAGCCCAGACAATGACTGACTATTGCTTACATATCTAAGGATCAACTTCATCAAGGACACTACTGCATGCTCACAGACAGTCTGGGTTTCCTGTGTCCCAGGGGCTCCAGACAGGGGTTTTTTTCTCAGGTACTTAAAACCATGGCTCCCCACCAGCACCAACAAAGAGGTCGTGCTTGTCCTTATAAGCTTAAAATGCTTTTCTCTCAAAGCTGTATATCTTGTCAAAATTGTTTGCCCACATCACTGCAATCTGTGTGCAGGGAAGCCTGAAACAAGACGGTGTTTGGAAAGCAATGGAAAGTACAAGAGATTCTGGGCAAGCAATGATTCAGAGCAAATCTGCTGTTCTCGATTCTTTCAAATTGAAAAGTACTCAAGGCAATAGAGCAGTTGCTGCTTCCCTGGGCTGGTTCCTATTGACCTTACTTGACCTTTTACCTGATGCTTTGAATTGGGTCTCCAACTAGATCAGGAAAGCACAACACCCCTTCCAGGGCTAAGTTTGACCTAAACACCTCTTCTCCTTTCTGCAGAAGTCCACCAGAGGAGTCACACCCCTGAGAGACAGCCAAAAATTAGCTCACTGGAGTTGCTTTATTAAAGGGTTAAGAACAAAGCAGTTATCACTAGTTGACTTCCTTCCACCTTCCTTTCACTTCCCTCACTTCTGCTAACTTCTCATCCTTTTTATTTTATAGTCTTCTTGTTCAACTACAGATAATTAATAATTAAGTGGTTCTTAATTCTTTTCTATCTCCTGGTTGTTGTTGTTATTGTTGTTAAGTACCGTCGAGTCGGTTCCGACCCATAGCGACCCTGTACAGGATCTCCTGGTAGTCATGATAAACTGGGAAGGAAAAGGGATGGTCAAAGCCTACATTATGGTGTTTTGTTTTCCTGTATTAAAAGTATACCATGTGGTGCTGTGGTTTAATGCGCCAAACTGCAAAGCCGTTTGACCATCAAGTTTGGCAGTTCGAACTCACCAACAGCTCCTTGGAAACTCTATACAGGGTCGCTATGTGTTGGAACCAAATCAATGGCACTTAACAACAGCAAAAAATCCACAAATGAAATGGGTTGTTGCTAATGCTCTTAAATCTATAAATATCTTATTCAATTTTGAGTCAATATTTTCTATTTCCCAAATAACCTATGTGCTTTTAAGACATGGGAAGGAGGAAAGGAAGCAACGTAACTGTTCAGTGATAGTTTTCTTAGCTCCAACTTTTCAGATTTTGATATTTATTTGGCAGCAGATTCTAATTCAAATAAACCTGAAGTTATGAGTAAAATAAAGTGTGTCCCATTACACAGAGCACTCAAAATGTGTGAAAATGTGTAAGAGAAACTGACCAAATTTATGTTTCCTGTTTGACACAGAGTAAGTTGCATCGATCATTACTGGATGGCATGTGGTTAGGTACAAGCCAAAGAGTGTTTTTCTTTGATGTTGCTCCTGATTTCCCAAAGTTTGAAAAACTAAATCCTTCCTGAAAAAGAGTGAAACTAAATGATGTGTGTGTGTGTGTATTAGCTAGGTGATGAATATCAAGTCTATTCATATTTTAAAGCAATTCAAAACAACAGCAACTAGAGAAACCTTCACTAATCATCTCTATCACAGACCAAGTACTCTCTTTTATTCCTCCAAAGAAACTTTTCTGTCAGTTTGTTGTACTGTGGTGGCTTGTGACTTGCTTTGATACTGAAAGCTATGCCACCGGTATTTTAGATACCAGCAGGGTCTCCCATGGTGGACAGGTTTCAGATGAACTTCCAGATGAAGACAGACTAGGAAAAAGGAGTGACAAACTACTTCTGAATATTTAGTCACTGGAAACCTTATGCATAGCAAAGAAACACTGTCAGATATAGTGCTGAAAAATGAGCCCCTCAGGTTGGAAGACACTCAAAATGCAACTAGGGAAGAGCTGCCTCCACAAATTAGAGTTGACCATGATGATGTGAATGGAGTTAAGCACATGGGAGAAAAGCCTACAGGACCTTCATTTACTGATGGGGCACAACTCAAAAGGAAGAGAAACAGGAGTAAACATCCATTGAAAATCGGAACATGAATGTACGAATGTGAATCTGGGAAAATTGGAAGTTGTCAAAAACAAAAAGAAACACATAAACATTGATATCTTAGGCATTAGTGAGCTGAAATGGACTGGTATTGGCCATTTTGAATCTGGCAACCACATGGTTTACTATGCAGGGAATGAAACATTGAAGAGGAATGGTGTTGGATTCATTGTCAAAACGAACATATCCAAATCAGTCATGAGGTACAACGCTGTCTGTCATACAATAATATCCATGCGCCTAAAGGGAAGCTGAGTTAATACCACTATTATTGAAATTGATGCACCAACCACTAAAGCCAGTGAGGATGAAATAGAAGAATTGTATCAACTTCTTCAATCTGAAATTGATCAAAGATGCAATCAAGATGTATTGATCATTACTGGTGATTGGAATGCAAAAGTTGGGAGCAAAGACGAAGGATCAGTAGTTGGAAAATATGGCCTTGGTTATAGAAATGATGCTGGAGAACACATGATAGAATTCTGCAAAACCAATGATTTGTTCACTTCAAATACCTTCTTAGACAGCATAAGAGATGATGATACACATGGACCTCACCAGAAAGAATACATAGAAATCAAATTGATTACATCTGTAGAAATAAACAATGGAAAAGCTCCATACAATCAGTGAAAACAAGGTCAGGGTCAGACTGTGGAACAGATCATAAATTACTCATATGCAAATTCAAACTGAAGCTGAAGAAAATGAAAACAAGTCCATGAGAGCCAAAATATGACCTTGAATGTATCCTACCTGAATTTAGAGATCATCTGAAGGACAGATTTGCTATATTAAACACTAAAGACTAAAGACCAGAAAACTTGTAGGATGATATCAATAATATCATACATGAAGAAAGCAAAAAGTCACTGAGAAGACAAGAAGAAGGAGAAGGTAAAAATGGAAGTCAGAAGAGACACTGAAACTTGCTCTCCAGCGTAGAGATGCTAAAGCAAATGGAAGAAATGAGGAGGTCCAAGAGCTGAAGAGAACATTTCAGCGATCAGCTCGAGAAGATTAAGCCAAATATTGCAACAAAATGTGCAAAGATTTGGAATCAGAAAACCAAAAAGGAAGAACACGCTCAGCATTTCTCAAGCTGCGGGAATTCAAGCCTCAACTTTCGTTATTGAAAGATTCTCTGTGCAAATTATTGGATGATGCAGAAAGCATCAAGAGAAAATGGAAGGAATACACAGTCACTGTACCAAAAGGAAATGGTTCATGTTCAATTGTTTCAAGAGGTAGCTTATGATCAAGAGCCAATGATATTGAAGGAGGAAGTCTAAGGTGCATTGATGGAATTGGCAAAGAACAAGGCACCAGGAATTGATGGAATAAAAATTGAAACCTTTCAAGAAAGTGAGGCAGCACAGGAAGCATTCACTCATCTCTGCCAAGATATTTGGAAGACAACTATTTGGCTGACTGATTGGAAGAGATCTATATTTATGCTCATTCCAAAGAGAGGTGACTCAATGGAATGCAGAAATCATCGGACAATCTCTTTGATATCCCATGTGAGTAAAGTTTTACTAAAAGTAATACAGAAATGTCTGCAAGCATACATTGACAAAGAACTTCCAGAGGTTCAAGACAGATTCAGAAAAGGCCGTGGAACGAGATATATCATTGCTGATGTCCGATGGATCTTGGCTGAAAGCAAAGAATATCAGAAAGATGTTTACCTGTCCTTTATTGACTACGCAAAGGCTTTCGATTATGTGGATCATGACAAGCTATGGAAAACATTGCAAAGTATAAGTATTCCGGAACACTTAATTGTGCTCACAAGGAATCTGTACTTGGACCAAAAGGCAATTGTTTGAACAGAACATGGGAACATTAAATGGTTTAAAATTAAGAAAGGTGTGCGACAAGGTTGTATTCTCTCACCATACTTATTCAACCTATATGCTGAGCAAATAAACCAAAAAGCTGGGTTATGTGAAGAAAAATGTGGCATCAGGATTGGAGGAAGACTCATTAACAACCTGCGATATGTAGATTAAAGTGCTTGCTGAAAGTGAAGAGGACTTAAAACATTTACTGATGAAGATCAAAGAATACAGCCTTTGGTATGGATTACATCTCAATGTAAAGAAAATAAAAATCCTCACCTCTGGATCAATAAACCACATTCTTGTCAACCGAGAAAAGATTGAAATTGTCAAGGACTTCATTCTTCTTGAGTCAACTATCAACACTCTTGGAAGGAGCACTCAAGAAATCAAACAATGTATTGTGTCAGGCAAATCTGCTGCACAAGAACTTTTTAAAGTGTTGAAGAGCAAAGATGTCAGCTTGAGGACTAAGGTGTGCCTGACCCAAGCCATGATATTTTCAATAACCTCATATGCATGTGAAAGCTGGACAGTGAATAAGGAAGACCATAGAAGAATCGATGCTTTTGAGTTATGGTGTTGGAGGAGAATACTGAAAGTGCCTTGGGCTTCCAAAACAACCAATAGATCCATTTTGGAAAAAGTGCAGCCAGAGTACTCCTTGGAGGCCAGGATGGCCAAACTGCGTCTCTCATACTTCGGACTTATTGTCAGGAGGGACCAGTCGCTGGAGAAGGATATCATGTTTGGTAAGGTGGAGGGTCAGAGAAAAAGAGGAAGACCCCCAACGAGCTGGACTGGTCTATGGCAGCATCAATGGGCTCATGTGTGGCAACAGTAGTAAGGTTGGCCCAGGATCAGACAGTGTTTCATTCTGCTGTGCATAGGGTCACTATGAGTCAGTACCGACTTGATGGGACCTAACAACAACAACAACAAAGTGACTTGGAGTACATTATCCTATTGTGGTGTTGTAGGATAAGCACTAGACTACTGACCACAAGGTCAATGGTTCAAACTCAACAGCTGCTCCTCAGAAACCCTATACAGGGTTGCTATGGGTCAGAACTGACTCAATGGAACTTAAAAACAACAACAACAAAGTGACTTGGAGTACATTATCCTATTGTGGTGTTGTAGGATAAGCACTAGACTACTGACCACAAGGTCAATGGTTCAAACTCAACAGCTGCTCCTCAGAAACCCTATACAGGGTCACTTTGAGTTGGAATAGACTCAAAGATACTTAATAATAACAACATATTTCTTGGGAAGGTCTTGGGTAGCACAAACTTGGGATCAGCTACTAACCAAAATGACCATTAGAACCCACCTAGTGGCACAGTGAAACTTGCTCTCCAGCGTAGAGATGCTAAAGCAAATGGAAGAAATGAGGAGGTCCTCAAGATTGTTGTTGTTAAATGCTGTTCAGTGGAGTCTGACTCATCGTGATCCTATATAGGGTTTCTGAGGAGTCGCTGGTGGGTTTGAACTGCCAACCTTGTGGGTCAAACTGACCTTGCAGTCCAACACATTTATCCTACAGCGCCCACCAGAACTCCTCTGTAAAATTGACAGCCAAGAAAACACTATGGAGAGAAGTTCTACTCTGTAATACACAGGATCAGCGTAAGTCAGAATTGACTCAAATATAACAAGTTTGTTTTTTCCTTACTTCTTGGATTCTCATTTGTTCTTAATATAGATTTTATGTCCTTCTCTGGATTTTAAGCTCTTTAGAGAGAGGAACACTTTATTTACAGTAGATATTCAACAGATAAGTATGAATGGATGAAAAACAAATGAATAAATGAATGCCTAGCTCAGACAAAGCCTTTATCCACTAAACAGTGGTCAGATTCACATTAGAGTCACTAATCAAGGTCTTTCAGGCTATCTACCTGCCTCTCCCTCCACTTGTCCCCAAACAAAATTTGTATGTCACCTTCTTTGGAATTCCAATTCCTGCAAGCATGAGGGCACCTGCAGGGATTGTGTAGATAGTCACCCAAAAATAACAACCATAGTGACAATCTAGGTAAGGATCAGGCAAACTTTCATGGTACCTGCCCTTCATAGCATGTTAGTGATGCCTACCCCAAATTCAAGTTGTAGATAGATACTCTGAGCATTTGTGTAAAGTTTGCAGTACTTGTGATCTGATCTATCGATGATAAGGTTTGTGAGCAAATAGACATTGTACTATTAATGATTGAACTTCGAAACAAACATTTTGCATTAGTTCTTTCAAATCCCTGAATTCTTTCCATTGAAGAGTTTCCTGGGTGGGGGCTACAAAGGCAAGAAGTGACTGGCTTACA
>NW_006408629.1:3713954-3716176 GCF_000296735.1 Chrysochloris asiatica
AAAAAAAAAAAAAGAGTTTCCTGATATTGTGATATTGTAAGGCAAAATTTCTGTGTGAGCCAATAATATCTACATACAAGATCAGGCAGGCAAAATGTTGTTTTTGTTGTTGTTAAGTGCCATCAAGTTGGTTCCAAATCATAGCAACCCCATATAGGGTTTCTGAGGAGCAGCTGATGAATTTGAACGGCCCATCTTGTGATTCAAACTGACCGTACAGTCCAGTGCTTATCCTGCAGCACCACACCAGGACTAGAAGACAGATTTTGAGGCCACTGTGAAGTCCTGGTGTATGATCAGTCAAACCCTAGTGTATGACAATTCAACTCTTGGTGTATGATAATGGAAACCTTATAGGGGATTGCTGTGAGTCAGAACCAACTCAATGGCACATAACAGTAACAACAGCCATTGTCATTCAGAGTCCTGGATTTAAAATGTTTGTGTTTGTCACACAATAGTTTCATTGTTATCATTGGATAACTGCAAAATAAAGAAATGTTATAATTTGAAATTATTAAATTAAATTAAAATTTATATTTTCAACTTTTATATAAGATTTCATTTTCTAAAGCATCCCTTTTAAATATATATATATTTTTAAAGACTATAATGAAGCATCATAGAAGACAATGAGCTATCACAGGAACTTACAGTGTTTTCAAGCAGTTTACACATGTCATTCATTCAAACTCATTCAACAAATATTTCTTAATACTGAACAATGCCCAGTGTTGATGGAAGTGCTGAGGAAATGACTGTGAATAAGAGAATCAAATTCCTACCCACATTCTAGAGAACTAGTATGTTAGATAGTATTTGCTTTTTGATATCTTAATATTACTGCTGTAAGGGTATTTCTGGTGTGGCGTGGAGTCCTGGTGTGGTGCTGTGGGTTAATGCGCTAGACTTCAAAGTCTGTTTGAACTGCAAGATTGGTAGTTCAAGCTCACCAGCCACTCCTTGGAAACCCTCTACAGAGACACTATGGGTCAGAGCTGACTCAACAGCACTTAACAACAATAGCAACAAGGGAATTTCATTCCATATTTCAAATATCCCCTGTAATACTAGGAAAATAGACTTTGTGACCCAAAAATATTTTTAAATAATTAAACTTTATCATTCATAAAAGACTGCATGAATTATGACATCAATGATATAAATGCAGGCTTCCCTTTCTAAGGTAAATATTCCAGTATCTTCAACAGTTCTTCAGTAGACACAATTTGTAGACTTTTCACATGCCTGGCTTCCATTTTTCTATTGTTTCTAGCTTGTTGATGTGTTGTATAAAATGCGCCAAAAAAATTTCCAGAGTGGGCTTAAGGACGGATTGCAAAAGCTATGCACAATTTTCGTAAACTGAATTATTTAAGAAAACAAAATTGGTAGAGCATTTGTGGCTATACAGAGAGAACAATTTACTTCAAGGAGATGGCTCACATAATTGTGAGGAAATAGCTCATGCAATTGTGAGGGATAGTAAATACCAAATATGATAGTCAGACAACAGGTTGACAAACTCTGCTGGTTCACACGGTTGGTTACAAGAGCTGACCAACCAAAAGTCTGTAGATCAGGTGACAAGCTGGAGACCTCTACTGGTTCACAGGACTGAAGAAGTTGATGAATGTAAAATCTGAATGTAGGAAACTAGCTGGAGGCTTCTGTTGGCTTAAGTTCCAAGAATCAGAGACCAGACCAAAAGAATGTTTCAAGGTCCAGAGAGAGGAAGTTTTATTATTTATATGCAGGTGACATGCCCAAGGAAAGTGGAAGGTGATTACATAGTGTCTTTCAAATCACTGAGAATCTTATCCTAGCCAAGTTGACAGAAAACACTAACCATCAAGCATCTATATTACAATTTTATTCCAGAATAAAAACTTTTGACCTGACTCTGCCCATTTATATTGACTAGATTAGATATCTGCTGACCAAATTCCAGACTTTGATGTTCTTCAGCTGGCCAAAGTAGTATGGAATAACCCATATTATACGAGGAGCCTTCAAAAATCCATGGGAAAATTCCATTATCTTTTCATTCCATTTTACACTAACTTTGTGAGGTCCCATTGTACTATGAGAGACAACTGACAGCCTTTTCAAATTCTTCCTCAAAGTGTGACATGCAAAGAGGCCTAACAATTAATTCAATTCAATCATCCAGCAAATATAAAATTAGTGCCTGCAGGATATAACCATTACTTGTCTGTCAG
>NW_006408629.1:3717236-3718351 GCF_000296735.1 Chrysochloris asiatica
GCATCAATTCTTCTATGGTCTTCCTTATTCACTGTCCAGCTTTCACATGCATATGAGGTTATTGAAAATACCATGGCTTGGGTCAAGCACACTGTAGTCCTCAAGCTGAGATCTTTGCTCTTCAACACTTGAAAAGGTTTTGTGCAGCAGATTTACCTCATGCAATACAATACCTATTGCAGTTTCTTGACTGCTGCTTCCGTGATTGTTGATAATTGTTCCAAGAAGAATGAAGTCCTTGACAACTTCAATTCTTTTCTCCATTGATAAGAATCTTGTTTATTGGTCCACTGGTTAGGATTTTTGTTTTCTTTACATTAAGATGCAATCCATACCAAAGACTTCATCTTCATCAGTAAATATTTTAATTCTTCTTCGCTTTCAGCAAGCAAGATTGCATCATCTGCATATTGCAGATTGTTAATGACTCTTCCTCCAATCTTGATGCCACTTTCTTCTTCATAACTCAGCTTCTCGGACTATTTCCTCAGCATACAGGTTGAATAAGTATGGTGAAAGAATACAACCCTGTCGCACACCTTTCTTAATTTTAAACCATTCACTGTTGCCATGTTCTGTTCAAATAACTGTCTCTTGGTCCATGTACAGATTTCTCATGAGCATAATTAAGTGTTCCGGAATACTCATACTTCGCAATGTTGTCCATAGTTTGTCATGACCCACACAATCAAAAGCCTTTGGTAGTCAATAAAGCACAAGTAAACACCTTTCTGGTGTTCTCTGCTTTCAACCAAGATCCATCGGACATCAGCAATGATATTCCTCGTTCCACAGACTCTTCTGAATCTGGCTTGAATTTTTGGAAGTTCTCTGTCAATGTATGCTTGCAGCCAATTCAGTATTACCTTTAGTAAAACTTTACTTACATGGGATATTAAAGATATTATCCAATGATTTCCACATTCCGTTGGGTCACATCTCTTTGGAATGGACACAAATATGGATATCTTCCAATCAGATAGTTGTCTTCAAATTTTCTTGGCTTAGATGAGTGAGTACCTCCAGTGCCCCCTCACTTTCTTGAAAGATTTCAAAATTTTTTCCATCAATTCTTGGTGTCTTGTTCTTTGCCAATTCCTGCAATGCACCTTGGA
>NW_006408629.1:3719167-3738026 GCF_000296735.1 Chrysochloris asiatica
TGGAGTAGCATTGCCTCCTCAAAGTAGAGTTGAACATGATGACTTTAATGGAGTAAAACTTTTGTAAATTTCATTTTCTAATGGGGTACAACTCAAAATGAGGAGAAATAACAGTAAGCATCTATTAATAATTGAACTATTATTAATAGTCCCATATGGTGATCAGATAAGTTAATAAACATCCATTAATAATAGTCTGGGGAAATTGTAAGTTGTCAAAAATTAAATAGAGCACATAAAGATTAATGTCACAGACATTAATGAGCTTAAAAGAACTCGTATTAGCCATTTTGAATCTGATAATCATGATTTACTATGCTGGAAACTACAAATATAATGGTGTTGCATCCATTGTCAAAAAGAACATTTTGAGATCTAGTTATAAGTACAGTGCTGTCTGTGATTGGATAATATCCACATGCCTACAGGGAAGACAAGTTAATACCACTGTTTTTCAAATTTATGCACCAACCACTAAAATCAGTGATAATGAAATCCAACTTCTTCAGTATAAAACTGATCAAGCAGGCAGTCAAGATGTATTCATAATTCCTGCTGGCTGGAATGCAAAGGTTGCAAACAAAGAAGAGGGATCAATAGTTGAAAAATATGGCCTTGATGGTAGAAATGATGCTGGAGATCACATGATAGAATTTTGAAAGACCAATGACTTATTCATTGCAAATACTGTTTTGGACCTCACCATATGGTCTACACAGAAATTAAATTGACTGCCTATGTGGGAAAAGACAGTGGAAAAGCTCCATCAGCCAAAACAAGGACAGTGGTAGGTAGTGGAGCAGACCATCAATTACTCATATGCAAATACAGGTTAAGCAGAAGAAAATGAAAACAAATCCAGGAGAGCCAAAATATGACCTTGAACATATCCCGCCTGAATTTAGAGACCAATGCAAGACACTAATGACTGAAGAACAGAAGAGTTGTGGATTGACTTCAAGAACATAATACTGGAAGAAAGCAAAAGATCATTAAAAAGACAGGAAAGAAAGAAAAGACCAAATTAGATGTCAGTAGAGACTCTGAAACTTTCTCTCAAGCATTTACATACTAAAGTGAAAGGAAGAAATAAACAAGCTAAAAATCCAAACAGAAAATTTCAGAGGACAAATCAAGAAGACAAAGTCAGGTATTATAATGAAATATGCAAAGACCTGGAGTTAGAAAACCAAAAAAGAAGAACGCTCTCAGCATTTCTCAAGCTGAGAGAACTGAAGAAGACATTCAAGCCTCAAGTTGCAATATGAAGAATTCTGTGGACAAAGTATTGAATGACACAGAAAGTACCAAAAGAAGATGAAATGAATATACAGAGTCACTGTACCAAAAATAAATGGCAAGAGGTTCCGGTTTTGGTGGGCAGCAGAGACAGCCAGGTAGGAAAGGTTCTTTGGGGGATGGATTGAAAATCCAGAAGTTGCACTAACAAAAGATACAAGGCTTTAGTTTCTCGCACGTGCAAGTGGAAAAAAAAATCATGATATAAGGAAAATACTGTGAGTTAGGAATCTCTTGAGAAAGGACTCCCTCTGTGGTCACCCCACCCTGGTGGTGTTCAGAGGGCAGGGCTACAGCCAGACCCGCACAGGGACCTATTTTAAGAATGGCGCAGTGACATTTGCAAAAGGAGGTGTGGGGGATTCTACACATTTTTTTTCCTCCTCTTCCCTGTCGCACCTTCTTTGTCCAGCCCAGATGCCTTCAGTCAGATGGGTGCACACCCTTCCTTCCCCCTCCCCCCCAAAAAAAGAACAAGTAAGCTGTTTGCCCAGGAGCCATCAAGGCAAGTGGTCAGGACCCCTCAGAGCAAACCCCCTTCTAAGACTGAGGCTCAAGGGGAATACATGAGCAGGCAAGTGGTCTGGCTGGTGACCACGTTGGTCACTGATAAGAGGAAGAGGGGGAAAACAACAATGAAGTTGCTAGCTAAGCCCAACCACAATCAATAGACCTCTGTGAACCTGGCTGGAGACCTGGATGGCCAGCAATATGGCAAGACCCGGGGACTTCTGGACCCAGAAGCAGTGACATGGCCACAGAAGACTAGAGCAGAGAGTGAAGTGTCCAGCTAATATGAAGTGAGGGGAGATGCACAAGAACACTCATACTTGCAAATAGTACCCACTTGACCTGGCTTCGATGGCTGGATGATCAGAACTTGACTAGAAGAAGAAAGAAGAGGAGGGGAAAAAAAGAGTAACCTGCTACAATTTGATGAACTTTACCTATACTTATGGATGTAGAAGCTAAAAAAAAGGAACAAATCTTTACAGCAAGGATCACTCCCACTCCCTCAGTACACAGGGTTGACAGGGATGGGTAACTTAGACATTGGCTACCCAAAATGGGGAGGGTCTATAATGGCAAGAAATTACTGGCTTACAAGCTTTCATGAGGGAGCCTAGTTCCAGACGGGGGGCAGGGGGAAGGTAGAATCACCACTGAATGATTTCCAATCGGTTGGGACCGGGCTGGCAAAAGGAAATGGGGATAAGACTCTTGTGGTACAATAGTGAATAATTGTTGTCAGGACTAACTGTGAGGGTAGGAAATATAGAGGTATATGTTTTTTGACAAAAGTATGAGAGTGATTGATTTTGCAGCCCAGGAGCAGAGGTCACTGGGACCATCAGGTGAGAAGAACGGAGAGCAGGACCTACCCCGAGAGACAGTGACGTCAGGGATGGAGACAGAGACGATGACATGAACAGATGGAGCGGCTGGGAACACTGGATTCAGGAAGGGAGAAGGGCTGTGTGCTGGCAGCCAGGGGGATGGGCCTGTGGGATGTACCTTTTGGTTATTTGATGATGCATGGAGGGGATTGTAATCATTGCAGTGAAATGAAATCTGATAGGATGAGTGTAAAGCTGATGCTCTCCCATGTAAAGCTCACAATAAAACATAAAAAAAAAAAGAAAAGAAAAGAAAGAAATGACCAATGTTCAACCATTTCCAGAAGTAGTATATGATCAAGAACCCATGGTACTGAAAGAAGTACAAGTTGCACTTAAGACATTGATGAAAAACAAGGTTCCAGGAATTCACAGAATACAAGTTGAAATCTTTAAACAAACTGATGCAACACTTGAGGTGCTTAGAAATTTGGAAGACAGCTACCTGGCCAAAGGATTGGAAGAGTTCCATATCTGTGCCCATTCCAAAGAGAGATAGCCCAACAGAATGCAGAAATTATCTAGCCATATCATTAATATCACATGCATGTAACACTTTGCTGAAGACAATTCAAAACTGCCACAATAATACATCAACAACAATACAACATACCAGAAATTCAAGCCAGATTCAGAATAGGATGTGTAACTAGAGATATCATTTCAGATGTCAGATGGATCTTGGTTGAAAGCAAAGAATACCAGAATTAATTTTATTGCTTTATTGACTATGCAAAGACTTTCGACTATGTGCATTGTGACAATGGATAGCATTGAAAAGAATGGGTATCCCAGAATACGTGTTTGCTTTCATAGTGTAAGAAGCAGTCCTTGGAACAAAACAAAGGGATACTGAATGATTTAAATTCAGAAAAGGTGCACACCAGGGTTGTATTCGTTTACCATACTTATTCAATCTATATGCTGAGCAAATAATTCAAGAAACTGGATTATATAAAGAAGAACGTGGTATCAGGATTGGAGAAAGGCTCATTAACAACCTGCAATATGCTTGCTGAAAGTCAAGAAGCCTTATAATATTTACTGATGAAGATCAAAAGCCAAAACCTTCAGTATGGATTGCACCCTACTATAAAGAAGACAGAAATCCTCACCATTGAACCAATAATTAACATCACTATAAATGGAAAAAAGGTTGAAGTTGTCAAATACTTCATTTATCTTGGATCCACATCAGTACTCCTGGGAGCAGCAATCAAGAAATCAAGCAACATATTGCAGTAGGCAAATCTGCTACACACGACCTCTTTACAGTATTCCAAAGCAAAGACTTCAGTCTGAGGACTATGGCGCACCTGACCCAAGTCCTGGTATTTTGAATAGCCTTATATGCATATGAAAGTTGGACAATGAATAAGAAAGACCATCAAAGAAATGATTCATTTGAGTTTTGGTGTTGGAAAAGAATATTGAAGGTACCATGCACTGTCAGAAGAAAAAAAACAAGTCTACGTTGGAAGAAATATTACCAGAATGCTCCTTAGAAGTCAGAATAGTAAGACTTTGTCTCTCATACTTTGGATATGTTATCAGGACAGATGACTCCCTGGAGAAAGACATAATGCTTACTAAAATGGAGGGTCAGCAAAAAAGAGGAAGACTTGCAGGGAGATGAATTGGTGCAGTGGCAGCAGCAATGGGCTCAAGCATAACAATGATTGTAAGAATAGTGAAAGGTTGGGCAGTATTTCATTGTGTTGTACATAGGGTCTCTATGAGTCAGAATTGACAGGAGAGCGCCTAACAACAACAAGCTGTATAGAAACCAAACCTGGATCCTATCCTTATGAAATTTACATTTAAGTGCATAGTTTATAGAACCTGATGTGTTCTTAGTAATGACTCCATCATAAAAACCAGAAGGGAAGGCCAAAGACCAGCCTGAGTACTGTCTGGTAGCAGGTTGGCACAGTAGTCCCCAGCAAGGGCTCTGGACCTCAACTTTTCAGAGCTTCAGATACTCCAACTTCAACTTCTTCATACAGATATTGTGAAGGTCAAATGTGATTAGAACAATGCCAGGCACAAAGGCCTTGCTGAATGGTAACTGTGATTCCTAGGATACATCCTACTGCTGCCTGGGCAATTTGGGCTTTGAATATTGACCCACCCCTGTCTCCTTACATCAGTGCATTTGATTTTCCCCAAACATGCATTAAGAAAAACATTAAACAATGGGTGGTGGTGACATGCTGGGGAGTCAGTTCTGACTCATAGTGACCCTGCATAGGGTTTCTGAGGCTGTAAATTTTTGCAGGAGCAGAAAGCCTCATCATTCTCCTGCGGAACAGCTGGTAGTTTCAAACTGCTGACCTTGAGATTAGCAGCCCGACTTGTAACCACACTACCAGAGCTCCTTAAACAATGGGAGGGACAGTAAAAATATTTACAAATACCAAACTCTATGTCCTTACCAAAATATTGACATTTTATTTCAGTACTAGCTTATCAGTCAAGGGAAAACACTCATTCAGGTTGTTGGACTGTCTCAAGGCAAGTGTGGCCTTTGTCTGTTTTATAAATTTCCCAAGTTCTTTTCTGCAATAGATGAAACTATAATTCATTTTTAATATGCAGAAGAATTGTAAGAAATGCAAAAGTCTCTTAGGTGATATAAAAATTGAAAATGCTCCATAAAAAGGACCCAGTTAAATGTCTGACTTGTAAAAGTAAATGTCGTTTTAAATTTTTTCATTTGTCACACTCCATGAGGCCTCTCCTGCTCATCATGTCTGAGCAAGTCCCTCCCTGCACCCCCCATTACAGTACAATGAGCAAAGGCTGATGGAGCTTCTATTTGTGAGCTGCTGGAGGATGTGCAAATCTGCCTCCCCACTGGACTCCACTCCTGCTTTTCCAATCCAGATAATCTGAGTCCCTTTAGTCCTTCTACTGCATTTTATAGGGATGTGGCTACGGCCACCCAGCCAGGGATAAGATGAACAAACACTAGACGCAGGTACCCCGAGAACTCTCTATCCAGTACTCATTCCACTTGACCACGGCTTATGTTGAGATGTAGTAGCAAATTTCTAGACACTATTTTGCTAGCCATAAAGTCTGAGATCAAAATCTAGAAGAGCCTCAGAGTTGGACATGTGGCTTCTGGCACCTCTGGTACCATTATGAGAATATCTTCCATTCTGCAACTCTAGCAGGCATCCAATGTCAAGATATTTGGTCAAAGTAACTCTGAGAGTTGTTTTTGCCTCTATGAGACAGGATAGTTGTTTGCTCAGCCTGCCTGACCCTGCTCCCTCAGAATTTTTGTGATTTTCAGTAAACAGCAAGGTGCTAGTGAACAAACAGGCTGCTGGCATCACGGGCCAGTGCGCTGCTCCGATGTTCACATCACCCACTGAGCGTGTTCCACTTAAGAGCTGCCAAAGTTCTTCAAAGTGTTTGAATTAACTCTTCATAAAACAAACATGAAAATCCATTACCAATAGTCACCAAATGTTGGCGCCTTAACTAATAGCCAACCTGTTGACATCCAGGAAGTATAGTATGATGTCCAGTGACTCTTGCAAAGGAGGTGTTTACCTGAATGAGGTGTGTAGCCACCTGGACAGAACAATCAGAATCAATGAGGCTGCTAATTAAAGAAGAGCATTATTTCCTGTGTTCAGGATGTATTTGCAAATCCAGTGCTGTCAGCTCACACCAGCTTCTGAATCCATTATTAAAATAATGTTTCAAGTTGTGCTGTGAATGTTAGCTAACTCAATGCCCTGAGGTGGGCAGACTTTGACCAAAAGGCTATATGCCCAGGATTCTCATCACACCCATTCTGGCCAGGCTGACACCCAAGCAGTGACTCCCTTGAAATGCATAAGGGAAACAGCACACCAAGAACCAGGATTCATGTATAAACACTATTGAACTCTCGGGCCAAAAATGCAGGTATAGAACCTCAACTTATTGCCAGCATAGGCTAGAGAGTGTCCCTAAGAATAAAATTCTTTGGCAATTTGGCTGAAAATCTGCAGAAGCCCTCAAGGGGATTTTTTAATGTTCTTTTTTCATCATTATTTTTTAATGAAAGCTACATTTTTCTCCAAAATCCAACTCTCTGCAAAATGAATGCCCTTGGCAAGTTTTAATATTTCTTTTATTTACATTTTTAGTTTAAGTGTTTTTTATTGAAATAAAGAGTAGTCAGAGAACTTTTTATTTCTGGGTTAATTTAAAAACAAAGTTTTGTATCATTGACTCGCATATATGAAACACATTTCTATCAACCTATCTGTCGAGGACTCCTGGTGTGGCACTGTAGGATAAGTATTGGACTACTAACCACAATGTCAGTGGTTCAAATCCACCAGCTACTACTTGGAAATCCTATACAGGGTCACAACAAGTAGAAATCAATTTGACAGTACTTAACAGCAACAACGGAGTACTGTTGTAGCGCTGTGGGTTAATGCACCAGACTGCAAAGCCGTTTGAACTACAAGGTTGGCAGTTCAAGCTCACCGGCTGCTCCTCAGAAACTCTATCCAGGGTCACTATGGGTCAGAACCAACTCAATGGCACTTAACAACAACAACAGCAACAACATCTATCTATACATATCATAGAAAAATTCCACTATCTTTTAGTGCCATTTTTCCATGAACATTTTGAAGCCCCTTAATATAAAGTTATTTTTGTTTTGTACCAGTGAGTCGATTTTGACTCACAGTAATCTCTAGCACAGAGTAGAACTGCTCTGTAAGATTTCCAAGTCTGCCAATCTTAATAGAAGCAGACTGCCCCATCTTTGTCCCACACAGTGTAGCAGGTGAGTTCGAACCATCAATCTTTGGGTTAGTAGTCGAGTGTTTAACCACTACACCAGTAAGTCTCTATCTATCTATCTATCTATCTATCTATCTATCTATCTATCTATCTATCTATCTATCTATCTGATCTATCTATCTATCTATCTATCTATCTATCTATCTATCTATCTATCTATGTTGCTGTTAGATGCCGTCAAGTCAGTTCCAACTCATCCCAACCCTAACATAACAGAATCCTTACAATTGTTGCCATGCTTGAGCCATTGCTGCTGCCACTGTGCCAGCCCATCTCGTTGGAGGTCTTTCTCTTTTTCACTGACCCTCCACTTTACCAAGCATGATTTCCTTTTCCGGGGACTGGTCCCTTCTAAATACATATCTGAAGTATGTGAGACCAAGTCTTGCCACCCTGACTTCCAATGAGCATTCTGGCTGTACATCATCCAGCACAGATTTGTTTGTTCTTCTGGCAGCCCATGGTACTTTTAATAATCTTCTCCAACACTATAACTCAGATGAATCAATTCTTCTATGGTCTTTCTTTATTCATTGTCCAAACTTTACAGGCATAGGAGGCTACAGAAAATACCATGGCTTGGACCAGGTGCATTGTAATCTTCAAACTGGCGTCTTTGCTCTTGAACACTAAAGAGGTCTTGTGCTGAAGATTTGCCTAATGCAGTACATCATTTGATATCTTGACTGCTGCTTCTATGAAAATTGATAGTGAATCCAAGAGAGATAGAGTCTTTAACAACTTCAATCTTTTCTCCATTTATGTTATTTATTGGTCCAATCGTGATGATATATATACACACGTACACACAAAGGGGCTCCAAAAAGTTGGTGGGAAAATCCCAATATCTAGCTCTGGTAGCGTAGTGGTTACGAATCGGGCTGCGAACCTTAAGGTCAGCGGTTCAAAACTACCAGCCGTTCCGTGGGAGAAAGATGAGGCTTTCTACTCCCATAAAGATTTACACCTTCGGAAACCCTGTACAGGGTCGCTATGGGTCGGAACCGACTCAACGGCACTTAACAACAACAGCAACAACATATACTTTTGAAGCCCCCTCATGTACATGTATGTGTGTATGTGTAGGAGTACTGGAGTGGTGCTGTAGGATAAGCACTGGACTTCTAGCATCAAGATCAGTGGTTCTAACTCACAAGCCACTCTTTGGAAACCCTATACAGGGTCATTATGAGTTGAAACCGACTCTGCAGCACTTAACCAACAATGTGTGTGTGTGTGTGTGTGTGTGTGTGTGTGTTTATATCTAGGGAGTCCTGGTGAGGTGCTGCAGGATAATGCATTGGACCAAAAAGTCAGTATGAACTGCAAGGTCAGTGGTTCAAACCCACCAGACACTCCTCAGAAACCCTAGATAAGGTTGCTATGGCACTTAACAAAAGCAACATTTTAAATATATAGAGATTATATGGACTCACATATTCATTCCAATGTTTTTGAAGCACAAGGATGTATTTTATTTCTATCACTCCTAAGGAGATATCAGGTAGCTCAGGGGAATGGAGATGTGTTTCTTAGTCTTTAACCTTCACATATGAGTGTATCTGAGCGTTTGTAAACCATAGGCCTACGACACCACCTAGTCCTTCGAGGGGAAATGTAGTTAGCTCTTAGGCACAGGCATATCTCCATGAGAGAAGTCATGTTTTATATCATGTTGATGACTAATATTTCAAGTATATTTTGCAGACTCATTTCCCAGCATTCTGTTGTTTCAGCTGAACTATTCATGCCACAATATTTATATAGGCTCTGAGGCTGAAAAACATTCCCATGCAGGCAGGATATATGAACCTTTTAGTTTTTTGATGCAAAAGTAGTGTTTCAGATTATCTTTTTGCAAAAGAAAATCACACTCCTTATGCTGACAGGTGAATGTGAGAGTGGAGATTTGAGCAAGGATATGAAATATAGGTAATATTTCCGTCGCACCTTATGTTTCAACATATGTGCAGCAGCTGCCTTTCAGCCTGGCTGAGATTAAATCAATGCTTTCAACCTGGGACTGAAATATGGAGAGACTTATAGAGGAACCACAGACAGCACACAAGGATGCCCTGTTTGGTGGCCACAGTTTTGTGAAGGACTGTGTTTCTTACTAAGCATTGTGGATAAGAAGAACTCAAATTCTGGGAACAAGGTCCTGGACTTGAATTCCATTGCACTGTCTACTACTTGTACAAATATAGGCGAGTTACTTAAGCTCAAGTATTTTTTAATTTATTACCTGTATCAGTTGTCATCGAGTTGCTTCTGACTCATTATACCTCGTGAGTGTCAAAATAGAACTATATTTCATAGCAATTTTCGATGACTTATTTTTCAGAACTAGATCACCAGGTTTTTCTTCTAAGATGCCTCGGGGCGAGTTCAAACCTCCAACCTTTCAGTTAGCAGCTGAGCATATTTTGAGAATAATATAGTTTTGAATCCATGCCAGATACAAGATTTAAAACTATTATTATTGAACAAATTTCTTAACCTCCCTGTGCCTCGGTGTCCTGTCCTATGAAATGAGAGTATTGACAGTTGTATCTTATAGTTATCTCATGGTAAAGAAAGACAAAGCTTTTAGAACAGTGCTGGCACACAGAAAACTGTTTGAAATTGTTCAGACTACCCACATGAGAAAATTTTCCTGGAAAAGATCAAGTTGGGGAGTTAGGGGTGAAAAAGAAACAAAGGGAGAAAACAAAGACTGGAAACAAGGGTCAAATACTACAACCCTATTCTTTGCAGTTCAAGTTCACCAGCTGCTCCTCAGAAATCATATACAGGGTTGCTATGACTTGGACTGACTCAATGGCACTTAACAACAACAACATCCTTGGCTAAAGTTTGCATAACTGGCTTCTGTGGCATCTGATCTTGGTTCCTCTGAACAGAAGCTGCCTCGTAGTGTTCCTACCAGTTGCTAAGATTTGATCATTGCAGCGGTTATTCTGGTGTTTCTTTGATTACTTTACCCCACGGCTACTTGAAAGCTCCAAAGACCTTTTCTGTAAATGTTGATATGGAGAAAGGGGGAAGAGTGAACAACTAGTTAAGATTGAATGCTTACAGAGAAATCATTTTAATCATGTTTTAAATGATTAATCTGTGGCAACAGAAAGAATGTTCTAACCTTTCTTTATCTGCCAAAAAGTCCTCCAGTAAGAACAATCCAGGGAGTAGTCATTGTATATAAATGCCATGTTGGTGTTTGACCATAAGGGCTATTTAGCTCAGGATCTGTGTTGTTGTTAGTACCATTGAGTCAGCTCCACTCATAGCGAGCCTAGGCACAAAAGAACGAAGTACTGTCTGGTCCTGCACCACCCTTACAATTGTTACGTTAGAAACTATTCTTGTAAACACTATGTCAATGCATCTCATTGGGAGTCTTTTTCTTTTTCACTGACGCTCCACTTTACTAAGCATGATGAACCAATAACTGGACTAAAATCTGTCCACCATGAGTGACCCTGCTGGTATTTGAAATAGCAGCAGCACAGCTTCTAATACCATAGCAACACAAACAAACAAACTGACAGGCAAGATCTGATACTTTCTTTTAAATGACAAAAATTCTCTATCTTGCTAAATTTTGAGGATAAGGAAAAAAACAGACAAAAGCAATCTGCCTGATCTTGTTGACTCTCTTTGATGTAATCTGTGAGATGGTAATATACCACCTACAGGCTAAGTCAGTTGAAGGGATGGGCTATCTGAGAAATGGCCAAGAGTTCCAGTTTAGAAGCAAAACTAAACCACCTTGGAATTTGCAAATCTCTGAAAATGTAACTTGACGGAGAAATATATACACAGACTCCCTTCATGAGGAATATTATAATTAGTTAAAACATACTATTTGATAAATCATTAAGAGAGAATCATGATAGTTAATCATTATTTTCCTTCCCTCCATATGGTCAGACTGGAAAGGCTACAGGCCATCAGTGTGGTCATGTGAGGTATGAGAGGTTGTGGCCAGTGAGCTATGAGAGGAAATGATAGCTGTAGCTTCCAAATAATGTTCATAAAAGAAGGGAAGTGATCATTTCTTTCTTTCTTTTGTTTCTTCTGCCCTCTGGATGGGCATGTTAGGAAGCCATCTTGAATCATTGCTGTTGTTGTTAAGTGCCATTGAGTTGGTACCGAACCATAGTGACCCATAGGGTTTCCGAGGAGCAGCTGATGAGCTCAAGCTGCCGACCTTGCAGTTCATACCAACTTTGCAGTCCAGTGCATTGACCCAGCGTGACACACCAGGACTCCATCTTGAGCCATGATGGAGTCTAAATCTCTAATACCATGGAGCTACTATATCAGCCTTGAACTGCTTACACACGGTGCTGTTATGTGACAAACAAGTTTCCTTCTTTCTACTTCAGGTCTCTTTTATAATAACTCCGGGTCACTAATCATCAACTGGATGGCAGTGGTTTTTTGGATTATACTTTAACACAATGCCATTTGGGGTGGGGAGGTAGGGCAAGATTGTAAAAGATGTCCTTGATGTATAACAGCCTCCTAAGGCAAGAAGTCTAAATAATATGAGGGGGCTTCAAAATTTCATGGAACAAAATAAAATAAATAGATGATGGAATTTTCTCACAAACTTTTTGAAGTTCCCTCATACACAGTTTTGATTCACTTGTTACAGCCAGAGCTTGATTGCTGTGGAAAATATTTGGAGGCAGCTGAGCCTTCACAATGCCCTGCTTCACAGTTCTCCTTACAGGCAGAGCTCAAACCATTCTTTATATAAATATGACTAAATATTTACAGAATATTGATTTGAAGTCAGCCACCCTGGATGCATAGCTGTCTTGCCTTGCCTACCAGGCCAAGTTAGAAATGTTACGTTATTATTGCATACTCTTAGGGGAGTTGTTGTTAAATGCCATTGAGTCAGTTCTGACTCATAGTGATTCCATATAGTGTTTCCAAGGAACAGTTTAGGGGAGTTGTCAGGGCTTAATACATGTAAGTTCCCTTTCTTCTAAATAACTGCCTCCTTTTTTTCTGATAATACAGATAATGTTTCTGACAGAGGATCTTAGCTGTTAAATGCCTTTGAGTCAGCTCCAACTAATAGGAACAGTATGCACAACAGAATGAAATACTGTCCAGTCCTACACCATTTTCACAGTCACTGTTACACTTGAGCCCATTGCTGATGCCACTGTGCCAATCCTTATGAACAGCAGTGGAACACTGTCAGATAACAAGGATCTTAGGCATTCAAAAATGGTTTTGAAGTTCCCTGCCTACAAAAATATAAATGCAGCCCAAAGCACCTATGACTTCCTGGGAGATCAAATAGAAATGTTTTTCTCAATTAATAAAGTATGTGAGGCTTTCTGAAAATTTAGTTGAATGACTAAAGGGTAAAAAGTTGAACCCATGCTAGGAAGCAAAGATGCTTAGGGGACTCTTGGTTTAATTATCTTACATTATTTTCAAAAGGTTTATTTTCTTTATGTAATGTTGAAAGGGATGAGCTGGGTCAATGAGCATTAAAGTCCAAACTGGAACAGGAGAAGAAAGAAAATATGACCTACAAAAGTATCTTATACTTGGATGGCGGATAGGGTAGAGGTTCATTGAAGTTCGCCATCAGCAATACCACAGAATACCAGGTGAAGCAGGTTCAACGATTTTTAAAGCTTGAAGGCTTATAGCTAGTGGAACTTGTAGCGGAAGTAAGAAATCGCGTACTTTTGAATCTGCTGGGCTCAGCAGCCTGGAGCCAACAACTTGGGTGAGACCAAATGGCATGACCAAGCTGGGGAGCAGACCCACTAGGGAATAATGCTGCGAGAACCTTGGAGCAAAGGCAGACAATACACTTTGTTAGTTTTGCTTTGTTCTGAATTTTTTTTTTTGTCTCTATTCATTGCCCCTCCACACTGTTTATACACCTCCATTCTGGTGACAGAGTGAGTGGACAACCCCCATACCACAACTGGTGGGTTCTTCTGCCACACATGTGCACAGATACTCTCAGCCCAAGAGCCAGCCCTGAACTTTTTTTTTTTTTAAACAGAAAGCATCAGAACAAGGAGTAGGGAGAGGAAAAGAGAGTTTAAAAACAAAACAGGCTGAAAACTAAATTAAATCCTGAGGTACAGCATAACAACCAACAGTGGCATCTTGAAATTTATCAGGTAACCTTGAAGGCAAGAAGCTAAAAGAGAAGATTAAAATCATACTCATATTAGGCTACAGATTTTTTTTTCTTTTCTCCCTTTTCTGCAATTATAGACTACAATATCCAAACTTGTTTTTTTTATTTTGTTTTTTCTTGTTTTTATGCTATTGCTGTTTTGCAGCTTTATGCTCCCCCATATACCTATGGGGGACTCTATCTCTCCCTATATTACCCAAGAAGACAAAGCAACTGCTGCCATATAGTCAAGCTACAATCATGCTCTATAAAACGCGAAAACCCAGTCAAGAACCAATACCAACTTCCATACACCAGGGAGGCAGACAATACCTGTGAAAGTTACTCTGAGTTAAGCAATAAGAAGATTGAAAAGGGAAGGCCACATCCTGATCACATCTACATGGAAGTAATCATAAAGCATAAAAAACACCAAAATACACACTCAATTAAAAATTAAGGCCACAGATAAACACTAAACATGTCCAAGAAGCAAAGCAGATGACCATATCAGCATATGTACAGAAACAAGATAATATGTCTGAGACAAATGACCTAGAGGTAGACTTGGACTCCATTCCAGAAGGAGGGCAAGCCTTGGAAATGCCTGTGATGGAATTAAAAAAAAAATGATTATAAAATGTTCCAAAACACTTTACAATGGAGTTGAAAATATAAGGAAGAACTCAGGAAAACATTACAGGAACAATCAAATAAGATAGATACAGTATTGGAAAGAATCCAAAACCTACAGAAAGAGGTCCAAGCAATCAATAATAGAATATTATAAAAAGACAATACACTGAAAGGGCAAAGGAGTAGAATAGAAGAGATGGAAGGCAGAACTAGTAAGCTGGGAAACAAATCGCTCAATACCACTAAGATAGAAGAGAAAACAGAAAAAAAGGATTTAAAAATCTGAAAAGGTATAAGATTCATGTTGGACAACATAAAGAGAAATGACTTAAGAATTATCAGCATTCCAGAACAGGAAGAATCACACCAGTCCACAAAGGAAATAGTTGAAGAACTTCTGGAAGAAAATTTCCCTAACATCCTGAAAAGTGAAAAGATAGGCATTCAATAAGCTCAACAAATCCCAGGAAAGATAGACCCACAAGAAAAATCACTGAGACGTATAATAATCAAGCACTCCAAAATCAAAGAAAAGGAGAAAATCCTGAAAGCAGCTAGGGAAAAGAGAAGTGTTACATACAAAGGCAAGCAAGTCAGATTAAGCTCAGATCTTTCAGCAGAAACCATGCAAGCAAGAAGGCAATGGGGAGACATATATAAAACCCTGAAAGAAAAAACTGTCTACCAAGAAGCCTTTATCCAGCAAAGCTATCAATCAAATATGACAATGTAATCAAAACATTCCAGAATAAACAGAAGCAAAGGGATTTTTCCAAATCCAAACCTGTGCTACAAAACATCCTAAAGGGAGTCCTGTGAACTGAGAACCAATAAGAACAGACAACAACCAGAGATCGACATAAGTGGCAGCACCTCCCAGAATTAAATTGACATAAGGAAGAGTCTAGAACAGAACAAATCTATAAAAATAAACTCAGAGAATCTGGGAGGTCAGTCTATGATCAAAACAATTACAATGTAAAGGAAGGTAAACATGTAGGAACAGAGATCCAGATGGTGAGAAGGTCAAATAGATTACAGGATAAAACAAACTTCAGTCAATGAAGGGAAAAAGTAATAGAATATAAGGTTACCTCAAAGATAATTAACACTTCACAACATACCAAGAAAATGAAAATCCAAGAAGAACATGGAAACATTAAAACTATGAGGAAACACACAAGAGTGAACACAAAAATCATAAACTCAGCAAAGGAAGACACACAGAACAAAGAAGCAGCAACACACACAAAAAAATCCCATAATGGCAGCAATTAATCCATACTTATCGATAATTACTCTAAATGTAAATGGATTAAATGCACCAGTTAAGAAACCTAGAATGGCAGAATGGATAAGAAAACAAGATCCTTCAATAGGCTGTCTGCAAGAGACATATCTTACACAAGGAGACAAAAACAGATTAAAAGTCAAATGATGGAATAAATTTATACCTAGCAAATTGCAATAAAAAATGAATAGGAGTGGCAGTACTAATCTCTGATAAAATAAACGTTAAGGCAAAACCAACATAATAGATAAAGATGGACATTATCTCATGATTAAAGGGACAATTGAACAAGATGAAATAAACGTAATAAATATATATGCTCCCAATCGAAGAGTTCCAAAATATATAAAGCAAACTCAAGTAGATTTGAAGAAAGAAGTAGACAAATCTACAATAATCACGGGTGATTTTAATACACCACTTTCAAAAATGGATACAACAACCAGAAAGAAACTTGACAAAGACACAGAAGAACTACACAACACAATCAGCCAACTGATGTGTACAGAGCATTCAACCCATGAACAGCACAATACATATTATTTGAAAGTGCATATGGAACGTTCGCCAGAATAGACCATGTGTTAGGCCATAAAACAAGCCTCTATAAATTTACAAATATCAAAATACTATAAAGCATCTTCTCAGATCACAATGCTATCAAATTAGAAGTCAACAATAGGAAGACCAAGGAAATAAAGTCAAAAACATGGAAACTGAATAGCACCCTGCTAAAAAAAAAGTGACTGGGTATTAGAAGAAATTAAACATGAACTCACAAATTTCCTAGAAACAAATAAGAATGAAAATACAACATACCAAAATCTTTGGGACATGGCAAAAGCAGTGTTGAGAAGACAATTTATTGCAATAAATGCACACATCCAAAACAAAAAAAAAGAAAGAACCAAAATAACACAGTAACACAGCATCTACAACAGTTAGAAACAGACCAATAGAGGGAACCTAAAGCCACTAAACTAAAAGAAATAATAAAGATTAGAGCAGAAATAAATGAGATGGAAAACAGAAAAACTATAGAAAGAATCAACTGGACAAGAAGCTGGTTCTTTGAAAGGATTAACAAATTTGACAGACCATTGGCAAACCTAACAAAACAAAAGAGGGAGAAGACACAAATAATGTGCATTCGAAATCACATGGGTGATGTCACAATGGAACCAAAGGAAATTAAAAGGATAAGAAAAGAATACTATGAAAAGTTGTACTCCAACAAATTTGAAAACTTAGAAGAGATGGATACATTTTTAGAAAAATACTATCTACCTAAACTTACACAGAGTAAAGCAGAAAACCTGAACAGATCCATAACAAGAGAAGAAATTGATCAGATCACCAAAAGGCTCCCAAACAAAAAAGTCCAGGTCCAGATGGCTTTACTGGTGAGTTCTACCAAACATTCAGGGAAGAGTTGTCACCAATTCTACTCAAATTATTCCAGAATAAAGAGAAGGATGGAAAACTCCCTAAGGCATTTCATGAAGCAAGCATACCAAACCCTCATATCAAAACCAGGAAAGGATGTCACTAAGAAAGAAAATTATAGGACAATATCCCTCATGAACATAGAAGCAAAAATTCTCAACAAAATCCTAAGCCAACAGAATCCAGCAGCACATCGAAAAGATAATATATCATGTTCAAGTGGGATTCATTTCAGGGATGCAAGGATGGTTCAACATTAGAAAAATGATCAATGTAATCCACCATATAAATAAGAAAAAAGAAAATAACCACATGATCATATCAATTGATGCAGAAAAGGCATTTGACAAAATCCAACATCCATTCCTGATTAAAAAACATTCAACAAAGTAGGAATTGAAGGGAAATTTCTCAACATCTTCAAGAGCATATATACAAAAACCAATAGCCTACATCACTCTCAATAAAGAGAAAGAAACTAAAAGCCTTCCCTCTGTGAAAAGGAACCACATAAGGATGCCCTTTGTCATCACTCCTATTCAATATTGTGCTGGAAGTGTTAGCAAGAGCTTACGGAAAGACAGGGAAATTACAGTCATCCAAATCGGCAAAGAGGATGTAAAACTCTCTATTTGCAGACATTATGGTCCTATACATAGAAAACCCCAAGGACTCAGTAAAAAAGCTACTAGACATCACTGGAAGATTCAGCACAGTGCCAGGGTATAAGATTAACACTCAAAATTCAGTTGGATTCCTCTATAGTAACAATGACAGTGCTGAAAAAGACATTAAGAAATACCATTTACAATAGCCACCCTAAGGATGAAATATTTAGTAATAAAAGTAACCAGAGAAACAAAGGACCTATAGAAAGAGAATTACAAAACACTACTACATGAATCCAAAAGAGTCTTACAAAAGTGGAAGAACATACCATTTTCCTGGATAGGAAGACTCAACATCATGAAAATGTCAATAGTACCCAAAGCTATTTACACATATAATGCAATACCAATTCAGATTCCAGCGACATTCTTCAAAGAAATGGAAAAAATAATTACAAACTTTATATGGTAAGGAAAGAGACCCAGGATAAGTAAAGCACTGCTTAAGAAAAAGAAGGAAGTAGGAAACCTCTCAGTCACAGATTTTCTGTATTACCTTTAGCAAAACTTTACTCGCATAGGATTTCAAAGAGATTGTCCGGTGATTTCTGCATTCTGTTGAGTCACCTCTCTTTGGAATGGGCACAAGTATGGAGCTCTTCCAATCAGTCGGCCAGATAGTTGTCTTCCAAATTTCTTGGCAGAGATGATTGAGTGCCTCCTGTGCTGCCTTACTTTCTTGAAATAATTCAATTTTTATTCCATCAATTCCTGGATACTTATTCTTTGCCAATTCCTTCAATGCACCTTGGACTTCTTTCCTCAATATCATTGGCTCCTGATCATATGCTACCTCTTGAAATGGTTGAACATTAACCATATCCTTTTGGTACAGTGACTGTGTTTTCCTTCCATCTTCTCTTGATGCTTTCTGCATCATTCAATAATTTGCCAAGTGAATTTTTCAATAACGAAGGGCGAGGCTTGAATTTTTTCTTCAGTTTGAAGAATTGCTGAGCATGTTCTTCCTTTCTGGTTTTCTGATTCCAGATCTTTGCACATTTTATTGTAATATTTGGCTTTATCTTCTCGAGTTGATCTTTGAAATTTTCTGTTCAGCTCTTGGACCTCCTCATTTCTTCCATTTGCTTTAGCTTCTCTACGCTGGAAAGCAAGTTTCAATGTCTCTTCT
>NW_006408629.1:3738616-3747935 GCF_000296735.1 Chrysochloris asiatica
TATGTTCTTTTTGACGATGAATGCAACACCATTCCTCTTCAATTTGTCATTTCTGGCACAGTAAACTATGTGGTTGTCGGATTCAAAATGACCAATACCAGTCCCTTTCAGCTCACTAATGCCTAAGATATCGATGTTTATGCATTCCATTTCATTTTTGACAACTTCCAATTTCCCCAGATTCATACTTTGTACATTCCATATTCCAATTTTCAATGGATGTTTACAGCTGTTTCTCTTCATTTTGAGTTGTGCCCCTCAGCAAATGAAGGTCCCATGGGCTTTTCTCCCATGATCTTTACTCCATTCACGTTAGAACGTTCAACTCCACTTTGAGGAGGCAGCTTTTCCCCAGTCACATTTTGTGTACCTTCCAACCAGGGGTTCATATTCCGGCACTATATCTGACAGTGTTTCTTTGCTATTCATAAGGTTTTCAGTGACTAATGATTTGGAAGTAGTTCGTCACTCTTTCTTCCTAGTCTGATTTGTCTGGAAGCTCATCTGAAACCTGTCCAAGATGGGTTACCCTGCTAGTATTTAAAATACCAGTGGCATAGCTTTCAGAATCACAGCAACTCACAAGCCACCATAGTAAGACAAACTGACAGATGAGTGGTGGCCGCTTGGTTTTAGGTAGAAACTGTCACTTTAAATTTCGAGGAGATCTGCGCGCATGCATAGTAGAACACTCCACTGGGTGGGTGGGGTGTCACTTCATTCAGGCATCCCCTCTAATCATCAGAATGGAGATCGCAGACAGCAAGAGACCAAGGAACAGATACCAAAAAAAAGAATGTCCACACCTATATCTCTTCAGTTCTGTGAGGTGTTTGTGGTTGTTTTGATCCTTCCTCTACTTGGTCTCTCCCAAGATGGCAGCTCCAGGAGTAACTTATCTTCTTGAATTAGAAAGCAATGAATTTCTTGATTCTGCTACAAATTCCCCTAGCTGGAAGCCTTCCAATCTTCTTATTATTCCTTTATATGTGGTTCTGAGTTCTAGCACCATCCCCTGAGCCTGATGCACCAAGATGGTGGATCAGGTAGCCATGCAGTGAAGAGCTGTCACCAACAACACAGAATACCGGACCAAGTTTCCTCATGACCACAAATTAAATGTTCTGGGATACCATTCTTTGCAATGTTACCCATAGCTTGTCATCATCCACACAGCCGAAAGCCTTTGCATAGTCAATAAAGCAGAGGTAAATATCTTTCTGGTATTCTTTGCTTTCAAGCAACATACATTTGATGTCATCAATTATATGCCTTGTCCCATGTCCTTATCTGAATCTAGCTTGAAACTCTGACAGTTCTGTGACAACATACGGTTGCAGCTGTCCTTGAATTATCTTTAGCAAAATGTTACTTGCATGTGATATTAATAATATTGTCCACTGATTTTCATCATCATCTCCTTGGAATGGGCACAAATATGGATCTATTCCAATCAGATAGACAGGTAACTGTCTTCCAAATTTCTTGTCATAGGTGAGTGAGTGCCTCCAGTGCTGCATCAGTTTGTTGAAAGATTTAAATTTGTATTCCATAAATCCCCAGTGCCTTGTTCTTTGCCAATACTTTCTGTGCAGCGTGGATTTCTTCTTTCTCTACCATTGGCTCTTAATCATGTGCTGCTACCTCTTGAAATGGTTAAACAACAACCATTTCTTTTTGGTACAGTGACTCTATGTATTCCTTCCATCTTCTTTTGATACTTTCTGCATCATTCAGTATTTTGCTCATAGAATCTTTCAATATTGCAAGTGAGGCTTGAATGTTTTTCTTCAGCTCTTTAAGCTTGAGAAATGCTGAGCGTGCTCTTCCCTTTTGACTTTATAGCTGCATGTCTTTTTATATTTCATTTTAATACTGTGTTTGTCTTCTCTAAATGCTCTTTAAAGTTTCTGTTCATCTCTTTTACCTCCTCATTTCTTCCATTTGCTTTAACATCTCTATACTGGAAAGCAAGTTTCAGAGTCTCTTCTGGCATCCATTTTTGTATTTTCTTTCTTTCTTGTCATGTTAATGACGTTTTGCTTTCTTCCTGTATGATGTTCTTAATGTCATTCTGCAACTATTCTGGTCTTTGGTCATTAGTGTCTAGTACACATAATCTGTTCTTGAGATGATCTCTAAATTTACATAGGATATATTCAAGATCATTATTTTGGTTCTCATGGACTTGTTTTAATTTTCTTCAGCTTCATCCTGAACTTGCATATGAGCAATTGTTGATCTGTTCCACAGTCTGTCCCAGGCCTTGTTTTGGCTGATGATATGGAGCTTTTCCACTTTCTTCCCAAAGATGTAATCAATTTGATTTCTGTGTATTCCATCTGTTGAGGTCCATGTGGATAGTTGTATTTTATGTTGTTTAAAAGGAGTATTTGCAATGAATAGTCACTGGTCTTCCAAAATTCTATCATGTGATCTTGAGAATCATTACTATTATCAATTCATATTTTCCAACTACTGATTCTTCATTGCTTCCAACCTTTGCATTCCAATCACCAGTAATCATTGATACATCTTGATTGCATGCTTGATCAATTTCAGACTGTACAAGTTGGTAGAGTTCTTCAATTTCATCATCGTTGTATGTGTATAGTAGTTTGTGGATTAATTTGAATAAAAGTGATATTAACTGGTGGTTCTTGTAGGTTTATGGATATTATCCTATCACAGATAGCATTATACTTCATGATATATCTTGAAATATTCAAGATATATTTTTTGATGATGAATGTAACGCCATTCTTCTTCAATTTTGCATTCCCAGCATGTAAACCATATGATTGTTAGATTCAAAATGGCCAATACCAGTTCATTTCAGCTCACTAATACCTAGGATATCAATCTTTATGTGGTCAATTTCATTTTCTATAACTTCCAATTTCTCTTGAAATACTTCATGCATTCCTTATTTCAATTATGAATGAATGTTTACAACTATTTTTATTCATATTAAATTGTCCCCCATCAGCAAATAAAGGTCCCCAAAACTTTATCCCATTCATGTCATCATAGTCAATTCTACTTTATGGAGGCAGGTCTTTCCAAGTCATATTTGTATGCCTCCCAACATGAAGTGCCAATCTCCCAGCACTATATCTGACAATGTTATTGTTGTTAAGTGCCATCAACTTGGTTCCATGTCATAGCAGTCCTGTATAGAGTTTTCAAGGAGTGGCTAGTAAGTTTGAACCACCGACCTTGAGGTCCAGTGCTTATCCTGCAGTGCCACACCAGGACTAAATATATCTGACAATATTCCGGTGCTATTCATGATATTTCGCTAACCAATACTCTGGTACTACCTGACAGTGTTACACTGTTCTTCATAAAGTTTCAGCAGCTAAACATTCAGAAGTAGTCTGCCTCTCCTTCCTAATCTGTCTTAATCTAGAAACTCAAATACACTGCTGGTATTTAAAATACCAGTTACATAGGTTCCAGCATGGAAGCCACTGTTTTGAGGTAATATATTTGCAGTTCTGTAGGACTATCTAGGGACAAATAACAAGGAAGCTTTTTGGAAGTAAACATTGAAACAATTGTTTTTGCTTTATAACTTTTGAAAATGTAAAACATAGATGATTTTTTTTTTAGTTGCAACATGACTCATGTGCTACCAGTCTTAGAAGAGGCCAAAGGATTGGTGCAGTAGTTTGAATTATAGCTCCCAAAGATACACAGGGCTCATCTCTGGAAATTGTGCACGTTGCCTCATATTGTAAAAAAAAGACTTTGCAGATGTGATTAAGTCAAAGATTTTGAGAGATGGAGATTATCCTGGATTATACAAATTTATGGCCAGTGAGTGGAGTCTTGGTGTGGTGCTGCAGGATAATGCACTGGACCACAAGGTTGGTTTGAACTGAAAATTCGGCACTTCAAACACACCTGCTACTCCTCAGAAATCCTATACAGAGTTGGTATAAGTCCAAACCAACTCGATGACACTTAACAACAACATTGCCATTGAGTAAATTCTGATTCAGAGCAACCCTAAAGGACACAGTCAGACTGCCTTATAGGTTTTCCAAGGCTGAAGGCTTAATGAAAGCAAACTGCCACATCTTTCTCCCATAGAGCAATGATAGAATCAAATTCCTGAGCTTTTCATTAACAACTGAGTGCTTTAACAACTGAGTGCTTCATACCACCAGGACTCCCTTGGATTCAGCAGGTGAACCCAAAATGTCATCACAAATGTCCTTGTAAAAAGAGACAGAGGGGAATTTGGTCACAAAAGAAAAGGTCAAGTGATGGCAACAGACGAAAGTTGAGTCAAAGAATGATGTTATGTCATTGTCTTTGAAGATGAAGGAAGGGACCTTGAACCAAGGAATGCAACTTCAGAAGGTGAAAAGGCAAGAAAATGAGTTCTCCTCTAGAACATCGCAGTAAGTATATTCCTGCCAACTCCTTGAATTTATCCCAGAAAACCTGATTGTGAACGTCTGAGTTGTAGAACTATTAGAAAATAGAACCATGTTGGTTTTAGTCATTATTTGTGGCTATTTCGTACAGGGCAACAAGAAACTAACAACTTATACGATTATTTTCTCTTTCTGATAACTGTCAGTGGAAGAAGCAGAAACCAGTCTTTGCTGTTGTGGCTGTTAGTTGCCATCTAGTCAATTCTGACTCATGGTAAACCCTTGTGTGCAGAGTAGAACCGCTTCATAGGATTTTCAAGGATGTGGCTTTTCAGAAGCAAATCACCCCAAGCTACTGCCCCTCTTTTCTTTCTGGCCCATTGAACAGAATCTTCTAAAAAGATCTGCCAATGGTAAAACCAAGACAGACCAAAATCTCAGACTTTGCAATGGAGAATAATCCTTTCCATTCAAAAAGAGGAATGATAAATAAACTATTCACATCTGCTACAGAGGATGGTTTTATGTTTTTTAATCAAATAAAACTAAAATAAAATCATCACTTAAATTTTGCTTATGATAAAAAACGTGCTAAGTCTAATTTAAGATTCCATTCTTTATTTGTCCAAGAAGCTGGGAAATTAAAGCTTAGTTTTAAGTACTAATAAAATCTTCAGTGTAAGGAAGTGGGTTCCAAACACAACCCATAAACTATGGATGCATTTTAAATGCTGTTATTAGATAATTGCCATTCCCACAGACTTCCCTTCGTTGCTGCATCCTGGCAGCTGATCATGCTCTGAAGCAAAAGGAAGAAGTGGTTTTATGAGTAGGCTCTTTCTTATAATACTCTAGTGAACAATAAGATCATGACATCTGCTCCCAGAAAAACCTGTTTTGTCAGGTGGTCCTAAGTGACCTGATTAAATTTTTTTTTTTTTCCAGACGGCTCTCTTGATGCCAAAAGACGGGAACAGAATACAATAGTCCGGTGATCTGTCTTTGATAGTCCACCCTACCTTACTCTTGGATAATAAATAGCATTTTCTGAATTGCTAGAAAGTGTGGTTCATGTATCTGAGACACATGCCTATTTTTCTTTGTCCCTGATCTCACTTGGAATATATATATATGTGTGTGTGTGTATACATTGGCATATATAAATTGTACACACACAAAATGTATACATGCCAATAGCATTGCGGGTTAATGTGCTGACTACAAGGTCAATTTGAACTCCAAGGTCAGCAGTTCAAGTTCACCAGCTGCTCCTTGGGAACCTTATGCAGGGTCTCTATGAGTCAGAACAAACTCAACGGCACTTAACAACAACTATATATGTGTGTGTGTGTGTGTGTGTGTGTGTGTGTATGAGGATGGTGGCTCCATACGATAAGCACTGGGATGCAAACCACAAGGTCTGTGGTTTGAACCTGATGACCTTGCAGTCCAGTGCATTATCCTGCAGCGCTACATCAAGATTCAAGATGCATATTTGACTGTGTCAAACTATGGATAACATTGTGAAGAACGAGAATTCTAGAATACTTCATAGTGTTCATGGAGAACCTGTACAGAGACCAAGAAGCAGTTGTTCTAACAGAATAAGGTTATGTTGTTGTTGTTGTTGTTGTTGTTGTTGTTGCTGTTGTTAAGTGCCATCGAGTCAGTTCTGACTTACAGTGACCCTGTATAGGATTTCTGAGGAGTACTGGTGGGTTTGAACATCTGACCTTGTGGTTCACAGTCCATTACTGAGCCTACACTGCCACACCAGGAGTCCAAGTGTGTGGTAAGTGGTTTCAAATCAGGAAAAGTATGTTCCAGGGTTGTTTCCTTTCACCATACATATTCTCAGAACAAATAATCTGAGAAACTTAACTACACAAACAAGAAGGCAGCATCAGGATTAGAAGAAGACTCATTAACAATTTACCATATGCAGATAACACAACTTTGCAAGTTGGAAACAAAAGGGACTTGAAATACTTACTGCTGAAGATCAAAGACTATAGCCTTCAGTATGGATTGTGCTTCACTATAAAGAAAACAATATCCTCACTGAGCCAAGATAAACAGAGAAAAGATGCAAGTTGTCAAATATTTAATTTTGCTTGCATCCACACTCAACACTCATGAAAGCAGTACTCAATAAATCAAACCTATTGCATTAGACAAATCTGCTACAAAAGACCTCTTATAAGCATTAAAGAGCAAAGAAGTCACTTTGAGAACTAAGGTGTGTCTGACCCAAGCCATGGTATGATGGACATGTGAATGTTGGACAATGAACAAGGAAGACCATAGAAGAATCAATGTATTTGAAATATGGTGCTAGTGAAAAATATTTAAAGTATCGTGGATTGCCAGAAAAGCAAACCAATCTGTTTTAAAAGAAACACAGACAGAATGCTCCTTAGAAGCAAAGATAGTGAGACTTCGTCTCTCATTCTTTGGACATGTTGTCAGGAGGGATAAGTCCCTGGAGAAGGACCTTATGCTTGGAAAAGTGGAGGGTCAATGAAAAAGAGAAAGATCCCCAACAAGATGGATTGATACAGTGGTCGCAACAATGGGCTCAAACATAACAACAATTATTAGGATGATGCAGGACAGGCAGTACGTAGTTCCATTATCACTATGAGTCTAAACCAATTTGATATCAGAACAACATATATTGAAGGAGGAGGAAAGGGCTTTGTGCCAAGGAACACAAGGAATGCAACTCCAGAAGGTTTGAAAAAGCAAGAAAATGGATTCTCCCCTGGAGTATTCCATGGAGCATGATCTTGCCAACTGTGAAACTGATTTCCAACTTCTGGACTCCAAGTGAAAGAAAACAAATGTGTGGTTTTTTTAAGCACTAAATTTGTGGTTCATATATATGATAAATGCCTATCTCTCTTCACCCCTGATCATATACAAGGGGACTTCAAAAATTTTGTGGGAAAAGTGAATGAAAAGATAATGGAATTTTTTTTTTACAAACGTTTTAAGCCCTCTCATATATATATTGAATTATCCTCACGTCAACATCCAAAGACTCACAGAGGAAACTTTAAACACTACTTATATGTTCTCTATAACTAAAAATTTACAACCAACAGAGAGATTTGACTCATGAGAAACATATGAATGCTACTTTCAATTTTAATTTTATGTATCGATTTGAGATATTGAGACTCTACTCTACACAAAAAAATAAACTAATGCTGAACTTTAGGGATAAAGCTCAGTGATGAATGAGTCATAGCATCTGCTTTGAGTGAGCTTAAAAGTAACTTTTCTAAAATAAAGATAGAAGGAATCATGTAGTCAAAAAAATTCTATTCAAATTTTAATTTACCATGGGTGTATTATGGATTTGTTTTGTATGTCTGTTCCCTCACCTTGTCTTAGCCTCTATCTTCCCTCTTCTAGTAAAAGCATCTTGATTTTTCTTTAGGGAATCAAATCACCTCTCTCCTAATCTCATTACAGAAGATTATGTGCAGTTTGGCCAAGCCCTGCAGCTACATAATCCTGGCCAAAAATAAATTCAACACAATGAAATAGCACTGTGATATATAACCTAACAGATTACTTAATTTGACTACTTGTACCTAGCCATTTCTAAAATCAATCATGTGACTATTTTTCAATTATTTCAGTCAATAAATTCTGGGTTTCTGTCACTTACAACAAAGGATATCTCACAAATATAGGAGCTGTGGGCAACACACTTTGTAAAAAGTTGTGCTATATTAACAATGTTACTATTTCGGGCACTAGGAATAAAGAGAAGCCATATACTAATGGCGTCCTGTTTCAGAAATGCTTGAGAAAAGGATGCATATATTTAAGAGGTGGGAATCCCTGGGTGGCACAAATAGTTAAGTGCTTGTTTACTCAGTTATCTAGTCTCAGTCTCAGTTATCTAGCGCTGCTGTAACAAAAATTCCATAAGTGGAAGACTTTAACAAACAAATTTATTGTCTCACAGTTTTAAAGGCTGGAAATCCCAATTCAGAGTACCAGCTCTGGGGAAAGGCCTTTCTCTTCTTTCAGTAGCTGTAGACCCAGTATTCCTTGAAGGTCTCCAGGTGTCTTAGTATCAATTTTTCTGTGGATCTAGGTGTTTCACAATCCAGGGTCCCCAGGTCCGAAGGATAGACTCCTCTTTTGGCTTGTCTGTTTTGGTGGTAGGAGGTCCCACCTCTCTGCTCACTTCTTTTCCTTTTATCTCTTGTAAAATAAAATGTATTGCAGGCCACACTCCTGGGAAATTCCCTGGCATCAGATCAGGGTCATGGTAAGATTAAGGGTATTGCAGCCCACCCTTAATCCTCTGTTTTACCACATCCAATCATACTATGGGAGACCATCACATAACTACCAAGCCCCTGAGAATAATGGCCCAGTCAAGCTAGCACATATTTTGAGAGGACACAATTCAGTCCATAACTAAACAAAAGGTTGGCAGTTCAAACACCCAGAAGCACCTCAGAATACAGGCACAGTGATCTGCTTCTGAACGGGCACAGCCCTGAAAACACTGTAAAGCAATTCTACTCTGCACATATTGTCTGGAGGAAACAGTCGCTGGAGAAAGGATGTCATGCTGGGTAAGATGGAGGGTCAGAAAAAAAGAGGAAGATCCCCAACGAGATGGATCAGCCAGGTGGCATCCTTGATGGCGTCATGTGTGGCAGCGGTAGTGAGGTTGGCCCAGGATCGGACATTGTTTCATTCGTTCTGCTGTGCATGGGGTCGCTATGAGTCGGTTCTAACTCGATGGTACCTGACAACAACAACAATGAGAAAGAATCAATTCAATGGCAACTAAAAAAAAAAAATAAAAGAAATACAATTTCCATCCTCTACTTGAATTTCTTATTTATTCTGCTTTATTTTACTTCCTCTTCAGAACCAAAAAATTAATGTAAGAGGTT
>NW_006408629.1:3748838-3750839 GCF_000296735.1 Chrysochloris asiatica
CCCAACGAGATGGATTGGCCAAATGGCAGCATCGATGGACTCAAGCGTGGCAACAGTAGTGAGGTTGGCCCAGGATTGGGCAGTGTTTCGTTCTGCTGTGCATAAGGTCACTATGGGTCAATACCGACTCGATGGCACCTAACAACAACAACAACCCTAATATTACTTTCATTTGACCAAATTAGAAGTCTACATTGGATCTCTGTACTAATAAATCTATGGCATTTTTCATTTGCCTGCAGTCTTTAAAGCCCAGTCCTCTGCATAGTTTTATTCTAGGAAGTAAGTTGTGGAATATTTAAGAATTAAATAACAATATAAATTAGAGTTTGACCTTAACTGCTTACAAATAGAGTGTAGTGGGGCTTAAATGTAACATTGTATGTGGATTAGTATGCTTCTTAATAAGCTTGGTCTTCTTTTAAAATTGTTTTTCAGGCACTCCATTTGCATAAAAAGAACTTGAGATAATCTTATTTATAAAAGAGATATATGGCTTGATTTTATAGACTACTAAATTACAGACATTCACACTGAAAAACAACACAATTCAGGAAATTAATAAAATTTCCTAATATCATAGCTTTCAGATGAATGTTCAAAACATGCTGGGCCCAGATATATAAACAATTAAGTTTCTAATTCTCACCCCACCCCATACATCCCATTCTACCTGAGTCAACAGAAAATTGAGTGATAACACAAATATCTCAGGGTAGGATATCTGTCTGCGTAACTGCAGAATGTCTTTCTTTCCTTTTCCTGTTTATGTTGTCAGTTATGAAATGCTGAGTTAGAATGTTCCCATATTTAAGACCCGTTCAGCATTTTCTCTTTTTCCTCACATTTATGTTAGCCTTTTCCTTTAATTATCTTGATGCTGTTTTTCTTGGCAAGGGTGCACTTTCCATTATGATGTATTTACCTTCCAAACAGTCCCTACTTCCTCTTTATCTTTGTGAGCTTATTAAAATTTCCAACTGCTCACTTCCTCTCTTCAGCAGATCCTCACCTTCACAGCTCACTTCTCTTTCTCCGTTTTTCAACCCTCTTTCAACTCTCACCCCAACCCTCTCACCCCTTTGGAATAACAAGTCATTTCCTCTGTCATTTCCTCTTACAGAAGATGTTTTTGGACCCATTCCCAAAAATCTTTGGCCTGAAACTGTACCCATTCCATTCTGTGTTTCCATTGGGCACTATTCCAAAGGTGTTTCATTGGCCTGGAGCCCTTGGCCTTCGCACCCACTTAGACGGCCTTTGTCAATCATGTTCATCACCCAAACAGCATTCCAGGCAAGCTGAGATTGTGGTAACGGCACCGGTGGGTCTTGCTCCCCAATTTCCTTTCTGTTGCAAGTGAAAAGGCGATTAGATGAAGGGATTGCTAAATCAGTAATATTTGTCCAGCTGCAATCTGTTTCTCAATTTATGGAATAAGTATATTATCCAATTACTTTTCATTTTGTATAGGTCATCCAGAAATTAATTTGACAGTTCCATTCAAACTGGAAGAAAACATTTACAAAAGTTCTGACTGAAACTAAGTGTTTTGTATTTTAGAATTTTTTTTTAAATGGGGAGAGAGCTATAATAACTTATCATTTAATAGAGACTAAAATATTAGTGGGCTTCTGATGTGACACTGTAAGATCAGCACTGGACTGCAAACCACAAGGTCTGCTGTTCAAACCCACCAGTTTCTTGGCAAAAACCCTATGAGTCAGAACTGATTTGCTGGCACTTAACAACAACAACAGAATTATTACTAATCTGTTATGGTTATATAAAGCAGACTGAAAAGATTACAGTTTGTTATTTTATATGTGGCTTTTGAAATTAACTCTTTCATAGTACATTATGATACTTGTTCTTAATATTTATTTGTTTTTGTTGTTGTTGTTGTTGTTACGTGCCGTCGAGTCGGTTCCGACCCATAGCGACCCTGTACAGGGTTTCCGAGGGTGTAAATCCTTACGGGAGTAGAAAGCCTCATCTTTC
>NW_006408629.1:3751109-3757414 GCF_000296735.1 Chrysochloris asiatica
TGAAGATTTACAGACAAAATCATCAGTTTCGCCTTTAACAAATCATACGCTTTATTTCATCTCAATGACTACAAGCCCCTCCATGCGACAATGGTTGTCCCACTTCCTTCCTATGGTTTTACACGTGTACAAATATACTCTTTCAAACTTTTATACATTTGTGGGATATATATATATATATATTGTTGTTGCTGTTGTTAAGTGCTGTTGAGTCGATTCCAACCCATAGTGACCCTGTATAGGGTTTCCAAGGAGCAGCTGGTGAGCTTGAACCACCAAACTTGCAGTTTGAATGACTTTGCAATCTGACACATTAGTCCACAGTGCCACACCAGGACTCCATGTATATATATAAATTTATATATTTATATAAGAGATATATGTATTTATTAAAATATATTTATAAAAGAGACATATATGTATGTATATGTCTATACACACACACATATATCCAGTTTTCTTCCCGTACCCAGTCAGCCTGGGTCTCTGTCCATGTATTTACACACAGAATCCTGTTGTTCCAAGGTTGTGTATCTAACACTATTTACCTCTATCCCCATTAGTCCATGCATACCTCCCTTGTGTCTTCACCTATATTATTATTATTATGCCACCTTCCCTCTTTTTATATATTGACCTCCCCTTTCTTTTATATTGCTCTCCCCATCACCCAAGTTAACATTTGTCTAACCTCTAGTTTATGAATTACTGTCTCTTCCCTCTCACCCCTGGGAAGCATCAAAGAATGTTTCTTTTAGTATTAAAACCTTTCTTTAGTTTTTACAATAGTGGTTTCATACAATATTTGTCCCTTAGTCCCTGACTTATTTCACTCAGCATAATGTTCTCCAGGTTCATCCATGTTATGAGATGTTTCACATATTCATTGTTATTCTTTAACATTGCATAGTATTTCATTATGTGTATGTATAAAAGTTTGTGTATCCACTCTTCCATTGATGAGGAGTTAGGCTGTCTCCATATTTTTGCTATTGTGAATAGTGCTGGGATGAACATTGGTGTCTGTAATGAAGAAGTCATTGGTCCTGCAAAATTCTATCATGTAATCTCCAGTATCATTTTTATCACCAATGCCATAGTTTTCATCTACTGATCCTCCTTCCTCTTTTCCAAATTTCACATTCCAATCAGCAATAATCATCAGTACATCTTGATAACATGTTTGATCAATTTCAGACATTTTTCATCATCACTGGCTTTAGTGTTTGTTGAATAAGTATGAATAATAATGGTATTAACTGGTCTACCTTGTAGATGTATGAATATTATCTTATAACAAATAGCATTGTACTTCAAGATAGAACTTGAAATGTTCTTTTTGATGATGAATGCTCTGCCATTCTTCTTGAATTTGTCATTCCTGGCATAGAAAGCCATACGACTGTCAGATTCAAAATGGTCAATATCGGTCTATTTCTGTTAGCTAATGCCTAGGATACCAATCATTATACAGTCCATTTCATTTTTAACAACTTACCATTTTCCTAGATTCATACTTCATACATTAACAACCTGTGATATGCAGATGATACAATCTTGCTTGCTGAAAGTGAAGAGGACTTAAAATATTCATGATGAAGATCAAAGACCACAGCCTTCAGTATGGATTGCACCTCAATGTAAAGAAAACAAAAATCCTCACCACTGGATCAATAAACAACATCCTTATCAATGGTGAATAGATTGAAGCTGTCAAGGACGTCATTCTACCACCAAGACTCATAGAAGCAGCAGTCAAGAAATCAAAGGACATATTGCATTAGGCAAATCTGCTGCACAAGACCTTTCTAAAGTGTTGAAGAGCAAAGACGTCAGCTTGAGGACTGAGGTGCGCCTGACCCAAGCCATGGTATTTTCAGGAACCTCAAATGCATGTGAAAGCTGGACAGTGAATAAGGAAAACCATAGAAGAATTGACAGATTTGAGTTATGGTGTTGGAGGAGAATATTGAAAGTACCATGGACTGCCAAAAGAACAAACAGATCTGTGTTGGAAGAAGTGCAGCCAGAGTGCTCCTTGGAGGCCAGGATGGCCAAACTTCGTCTCTCATACTTCAGACATATTGTCAGGAGGAACCAGTCACTGGAGAAGGATATTATGTTTGGTAAAGAAGAGAGTCAGAGAAAAAGAGGAAGACCCCCAGCAAGACGGATTGGCAAAGTGACAGCATCAGTGGGGTCAAGCATAGCAACAATAGTGAGGTTGGCCGAGGATCAGGCAGTGTTTCGTTCTGTTGTGCATATAGTCACTATGAGTCAGGACTGACTCAATGACACCTAACAACAACAACAACCCATTCCATGTTCTAATTATTAATGGATATTTGCAGCGGTTTAGAAAAGTCTAAATAACTGATAGTTCACTTTATGATCTTGTGCTAAAACCTCATTTAAATTTGTGCCCCATCAGTGAATGAAGGTCCCAAAAGCTTTATTCCACTTGCATCGTCATGGTCAACTCCAGTTTGAGGAGGCAGCTCTTCCCCTGCCATCCTTTGAGTACCTTCCAACCTAAGGGGCTCATCTTCTGGCACTATATCTAATAATATTATGGTACTATTCATATTGTTTTGGAATTCCTAGTGTGGATAAGCACTACTACTAACCACAAGGTTGGCGGTTCAAGCCCCCAGTCATTGCTTGGAAACCCTGAACAGGGTTACTATGAACCAACTTGACAGCACTTAACAACATTCATAATGTTTTCATCTTCTGACACTGACTCTGACAATATTCCACTGATGTTCATAAGGTTTTCAGTGCTAAACATTTAGAAATAGTCCACCTCTCATTCCTAGTCTTAATCAGGAAGTTCTATTGAAACCTGTCTACAATGGATGACCCTAGTATTTAAAATACCAGTAGCATAGCTTCCAGCATCACAGCAATGCATAAGCCACCACAGTATGACAAACTGAAAGATGAGTGGTGGACAGGTTTCCAAAGGCTTCTCTAAAATCCTCATCTGCTAATTACAGTTCTTGGTCATTCCAGGGCTTGCATTAATGAACTGTTTTTTGGTTTTGGGTTTTGTGTTTATTTTTGGTTGTTAGTTATAGTTTCCTGCTACTTTGTATATTTAATATTTTTATATGTTATATAATAGTAATGTACATTTTATGATGTTTGTATAATCACAGCTCTCTTTAAAGGATTTTTGGTGTTATTCTGGAAGTTGGTCTTTATTGGTGTGGTTCTATTTTGATAATTTTCTTAATTGTGAGTGTCATCCTTACTCCTCAAGTGTGACCTATCTCAGATTTCAGTGTGTCTGCCCATTTTGGCTAGAACGTCAAAGTCTTCCATTACTGCATGATCTATAGAATATCCATTCAGCTTTCAGTCCCCAGAATCCTGATAGTCTTACCTCACATGTGTATGTTGTTGTTGTTTGTGGTTAAGTGATTTTGAGTTGTTTCTTAATCATAGTAACCCTGTATTGGGTTTCTGAGGAATTTTGTTGAGTTTGAACTGCCGACCTTGCAGTTCAAACTGACCTTGCAGTCCAGCGCATTAACCCACAACAGCACACCAGGACTTGGGGTGTGCATAATCCAACCCTTATCCAAGTACTCAAGGAGAACCCCAACACAGGCTTCTGGGCCTCAATCTTCACAACAGCATCCCCTCTGGAATTCAAATTTGCACTTTCTAATCTCTTTACTGGATCTGACCTATTACCTTTGTCTTTGCAACTAAGCAAACCTGATGCTCTTCATTTGAACCTCATCTTCCTGAATCAGTCTGGAAAATGTCTTCAGTCAGAAACTGGGGGAAACATGAAATTCACCCCAGATTTTTCAAGGGTCACAACTCTGTGCTGCCTATTTCCTATGCTGGAAAAACCATAGCCTCATGTAATTTATTCAGTTTTATAATTACTTATAGCAAGAGGTTCACTCTAGTATTAGTTACTTTCAAATAAATGGAAAGAGAAGTCTAAACAACTGAGAGCTCACTTTATGATCTTGCACTGGAGTTCATACCTTCCACCACATTTTCCTCATCTTGTAATATTACGAATTAATGGCAAAGTCCTACTTTCTCTAGAATCATAAGATTCCATAATCATTTGCCTTAGAAGTTAGTATCTTGGATCATAATCTCATTCCTCATAAATCTATATGCTGATTTATTTAGTGCCAGTATTTGGGCTGCTAGTTTTCCAGTCAAGCATGGTATGATTTCCTGAAAGCTAACAAATAAATAAAGAGCCTTGATCTCCTTAAAAGTTTCATGCAGAATAGCATTCTTACTTCATTGTACTGAAGAAAAGTTCAATGTTTCCATTTTTTTCCATTTTAAAATGAAAAATTGGCATCAGTTTAATAGAAGAGTATATAAATTAAAAGGAGTATAAGTGGTCTAGTGAACTAAGCATTAGGCCACTAGTAGAAAAGTTCACAGTTTAAACGGATCAGCAACTATGCCAGAGAAAAATGGACAGTCAGCTTCTATAAAGATTTACATGGTCCTATTGGAAACCCTATAGAACCAATAGATCTGTGTTGGAAGAAGTGAAGCCAGAGTGCTCCTTGGAGGCCAAGATGGCCAAACTTCGTCCTGGACATATTGTCAGAAGGGACCAGTCACTGGAGAAGGATATCATGTTTGCTAAGGTGGAGGGTCAGACAAAAAGAGGAAGACCCCAGAGAGATGGATTGGCCAAGTGGCAGCATCGATGGACTCAAGTGTGGCAACAATAGTGAGGTTGGCCCAGGATCAGGCAGTGCTTTATTCTGCTGTGCATAAGGTTGCTATGAGTTAGTACCAACTCGATGGCAACTAACAACAACAACATTGAAAACCATATAGAGTCGCTATGAGTCAGCATTGACTCAACAGCACTAAACAACAACAACATGGAGTTCTGGTGTGACACCACAGGATAAACACTTGACCACAAGGTCAGTTTGAACTGAAAGGTCAGAGGTTCAAACTCACCAGTGGCTCCTCAGAAACCCTACACAGGGTTGCTATGAGTTGGAACCAACTCAACAACACTTAACAACAGCAACACAACATAGGATTATTATGAGTCAGAATCAGCTCAATGGCTGTAGATGGTATATAGATTAAAGACTGGGAATGTCCTGAAGTTTCTTAAACGAGAAGGTTCTCATAAAAGAGAATTTTTCATACTCAAGAACACATTTATATGTTATGGAGTAAAGTGAAAAAAAAATGAGAAAATATTTCATTATAAGTCATACTTCAAAATATGGCAAGCACCTACTCACACACAAGAAATATATATTGTCTGCCTTCCATAAAATTGCAGAATAAACTTACGAGTTTTGTAAAAAACTAGATTTGATAAACTACTTAAGAAATATCCATTTCCAAACTTCTCTTTTTGTCTTTTCTTCTCTTTTCCTTACAGACACTAACATAAACACATAAAAGTAACTGGAAAGGTTTAGGCAAGAACATTTCTACCTACAAAACCCTCTACATAAAAGCTTTAACCTTTCTTTTAAGAACACTTAAAAGTTGTAGTTATAAACATAATGTGTGGGAAACATTTTTCCTGCATTAAGAATTTTTGGTGAAATATTTTTAAACTTCATATAGTCATTTCAGACAATCTAAAAGAACCCCAGACACAATCACAGAAGAGCACATGTGTTCTTCTCTCTGTTAATATGAATATCTGATTGTTTCAAATGTTACTACCCCATGTACCACAAGGCATATTTCCATGCAAAACATGTCAGGAGTAATGAGTGGAGTACAATATCTGTATATGTGACCATCCCACATAGTGACCATCGGTCCACTTACAGGATGATGTGTTAACAATATAAGAAATGAGCAATGACAACTACATAGGACTGTCATACAACAGCAAAGAACACAGCACACAGAAAACCTTTTGGGAAGAAGGCATTTGCCAACTCACAAGGCCTTGGGGCACAGTTCCCATGGTACTTGACTTTGTTTCCCTATAAATCTTGACCTTAAAAGCAGCTTGAGAATGAAGATGTCCCTAATGGAACAAGTTCCTTTTCAAATGAGTTGTTTTTGAGGTAGAACTATTTCAAGGGATATATGGTAGGCTGGTAAGAAAAAATAATAATAATAACATTTCTGCATACAAGCCATGTAGCACTTTTAAAATGATATTGGAAGCTGAAAACAAGAAAACCAATCATTAGAAACAATGGGGAAAATTGCAATTTTTTGATGACTTTTAAATTTTTTTGTCAAAATGACAAATATTTTATTGTTATATTATAGATGTATAAGGAGCTCTGGTAGCGTAGCGGTTACGAATCGGGCTG
>NW_006408629.1:3766603-3774475 GCF_000296735.1 Chrysochloris asiatica
TTGAAAGCAATATGGTGCTTCCTCAGAAGGTTGGAAATAGAAATACCTTATGATCCAGCAATACTCCTACTTGGTGGTTATGTGCCATGGAGTCAGTTCCAACTCATAGTGACCCTGTACAGGGTTTCTGAGACTGTAAATCTTTATGGGAGCAGAAAGCCTTATCTTTCTCCCGCGGAATAGCTGGTAGTTTCAAACTGCTGAGCTTGAGGTTCACAGTCCAATTCGTAACCACTACACTACCAGAGCTCCTTTCTACTTGGTGTTTACTTGGTATTTACCCACAAGAAATATGAGCCATAACAGGAGTAGATATTTGCACACCAATATTCATAGCAGCACTATTTACAATAGCAAAAAGATGGACACAGGCTAAGTGCCCATCAATGGAAGAATGGATAAACAAATGGTTGTACATACACACAATGGAATATTATGCTACGTTGAAGAATAACAAGGAAGCTGCAAGCCACCACATAACATGGATAAACCTTGAGGACATTATGCTGACTGAAATTAATCAGTCACAAAAGGAGAAATACTGCATAGGACCCTTATTGTAAAAGATTAAGAAAAAGAACCCACACTCAAAGGGGGGAGGGAATTCTTTGCTTGCTACCAGGTTGTATGGGGTGGGTTGAGAGGAGGGAGGGGAATGTGAGCACAGGGTAGGGAATAGACACTGAATAATTTGGGTGCTCAGGTGGGGGGAAATACACAAGAAGCGGGGGTGAATGGAAGAACAAGGCAGATGGGAGAGCAGTTAGGCAAGTTTGCATGACTAAGTGGGACAGAGGAAAATAATGATATATTCACAACCTTGGAACAACAGGGCTCTGGGATACAGGGATTAAGGCATGGTTTGAATGGGTAAAAGGGGGAAATAATGTTAAGATATTTGGCTGTCTTTTGAATCTTGGTTTCTCTTGCATACCATTGTAAAATAGACTCTTGAAGGGAAGAGAAAGGAATAGCCAGAAACATCACCACAGAAAGCTTATAAGTCCTTCTTCTGCCTATAACTGATTGGAATACCTAAAATGAGGCTAGAACATGCCCAGTGAAGGAGGCTTCCTGCGGAGCCATTGCATTGTAAAAACCATAGGTGGAATCCTAAACCCCATCCAGAATCCTCTGAGGTGGGAAATTTCCAGACCAGCCTGGAGCAGCAAGAAGTACAGAAGATATTTCTTGAAAGAAAGACTGGCAGGAAAAATCAAAAACAATAGTGGCAATCCTATTGACTACTACAAGAATAAGCAAGTTGTTCACCTGGGAGTCATCAATGCAAGTAGTCAGGTCCCTTCAGGGCAAACCCCCATCCAAGACTAATATTCAAACAGAATACATGAGCAGGCATATGGTCTGGCTGGTGACCATGTTGGTCACCAATAAGGGGAAGTGGGGGGAAAATAGCAATGAAGTTGTGAACTAAGTCCAACCATGTTCAATAGACTCCCGTGAACCCTGATTGAGACCTGGTTGGCCAGCAGTATAGCAAGACCTAGGGAACCCTGGGACCAGAGATATTGACATGATCACAGAGGACTACAGCGGAGAGTGAAGCATCCAGCTGATATGAAATGAAGGGAGATGCACAATAACACCCATACTTGCAGATTGTACCCACTTGACCTGGCTTCAAAGGCTGGATGATCACAACTCAACTAGAAGAAGAAAGAAGAGGAAAAAGAAAAGAGTAATCTGCTACAATTTGATGAACTTGACATATACTTATGGATGTAGTCACTCAAAAAGTAAACAAATCTTTACAGTGAGGATCATTCCCATCCTCTCAGTACCCAGGGTTGACAGAGATGAGCAACTTAGACATTGGCTACCCAAAAAAGGGGAGGGTTACAAAGGTAAGTGACTGGTTTACAAGCTTTTAAGAGGGAGCCTAGTTCCAGAGGGTGCGGGGGAAGGTAGAATCTCCACTGAGTGGTTCTCAATCTGCCTGGACAGGGCTGATGAAGGGAGATGGGGATAAGACTCTTGTGGTACAATAGTGAATAACTGCTATCAGGACTGACTGTGAGGGTTAAAAATGTAAAGATAGACATTTTGTAACAAAAGGAGAGGAGTGCTTGATTTTGCAGTCCAGGCGTGGAGGTCCCTGGGACCATCAAGGAAGAGGACTGGAATATGGAACCTTACACAGAGAAGCAGTGATGTCAGAGATAGAGGCAGAAATGGTGACTTGGAGAGATGGAGCAGCCAGGGATTCTGTACTCAGGGAGGGAGAGGGGCTGTGTGCTGGCGGCCAGGGGGCAGGCTTGCGGAGTGTACCCTTTGGTTGTTTGATGATGCAATCATTGCAATGAAATGAAATACGATAGATAGGATGAATGTAAAGCTAACGGTCTCCCATATAAACTATCACATAATTCACAATAAAAACTTAAAAAAAAAAAAAAATCAAATGACCTATTCCATTAGGCAAATCTGCTGCACAAGATATCTTTAAGGAAAGTATTTAGCACAAATGCCTGGCAGATAATAAATGTTCAATAAATGCTAACCCTTGTTACTAAGGAAAACAGCAACTAGCTGAAGATAGCAACTCAATTTTTTTTAGGTTACATATCCCAAAAATACCCTTAGAATTGTGCCCCTTATTCTCAGCTGGGTTGTGATTGCCATAGGATTTATAATAGATAAATATCCCACAATCATATTTTAAGTTAAGGAACTAATCCTTCCTACAAATTTTCTTTATACAAAATGAAAAGAGGGTGTTCTACTTTGTAAAAAGAATTTTACATTATTAAACATGCATGCATCCTGAGGTGTAGGATAGGAGAAATAAAGTGTATGAATTGCAGTGAAAATCATTTTTTCTTTATCTTCAGTAACAGAGTCAAACATTTAGAAGGGTACCAGTGGTGCAAATCATGCTAAATCCATATGAATTAATGAATTTAGAGTCAAAGATGAAAAGCACCAAAAATTCAAACTTTTCCCTGCCACACTTTAGTAAGTAATATGCCTTTGACACCTGAAAAACTGCCATAACTGGCTTTGCCCTTCCATTGCTTCCATAGTGTTTCTGGAACCAACTCCCAGAAGCCATTTATATATGCACACAAGTAGATGTATGTACAGAGGATGAAGGCACATAGGAAGAAATGATTTTGAAATGACTAAATAGGAGATTTACTTATTGAAGCATTAAATAAGGTGTTTTGCAGTTTTGCTTTAGTACAAGTGCAGCAAATCTTGTGAATACAAAACAAAACAAAATCAATAAATAATTAGTGATCAGCACCTTTTAGGCAATTGTATCCACTGGGAAAAGTGGCACCTGTCTGAATGAGAGCAAGTCCAGCAATTCAAATTTATCCTGTGATGGAAGGAATCTGGGAACAACTGTCTTCAGTTCCTGCTTATCCCTCCTGACTTTGTATGTCCATTTTCCTTACAAACTTGAGCTCTCCACTTCTTCTAGTATTACTTCATTTCTGCTTTGAAGAACTATTTCTTCCCAAGGCATGAAGGCTTCAATGAACAAAGCCTATCTCTTGACTTCTTTACTAAGGACACTTAGACTGTCTTTTTCTGAAAATTTGATCTTGAGTAGGCTGAGGCAAGGGAGGCAATCAGCTGGAGCTCATAAGTTCAAACAGGATGCCCTGACTCTGTTACTCAGAGTCCTAGAGTTGCTCTGGTCCTATCCTTGTCCAAACTTGGAATTGAACTTCCTGTTTATAATGTACATTTTCCACAATCTTCCCTATTGTTTGATCAACTAGAATCAGTTCTGTTGCTTGCAGCCAAAGAATTCAAGCTCACCCTTCCTCTGCCTCTTGTTCTTAGCTGCAGTTGATTTGGCGCCGAACTTATGGCAACTTCATGCATAATGGGGTCACACCATTATGGTCTTAGCATTTTTACTGACTGATTTTCAGAAGCAGATTGTCAGATCTTCCTTCTTGTTTCTGCCTGGACCCTACTGGTAAAGACATGAAGTCAATCTGTGGTTTACTTTATCCTGAGTTCTATGCCGCAACTAGAACCACCAAGAGAAGGGGTTACAGTTTCTACTTCACAGGTCAGCCAAGCATAGAAATTAGAGAGAAGCAAGAAGTAAGCCCATACAGGGATGAATACGTATAAATGAAAATGTTTGTTAACAAATTTAGATTATAATATAATTTTTAACCTTTTACCTTTTTTTTAGGAATTTTAGCATTTTCTCTTTTTTCTAAATTTTTTATTGTGAATTGAGTGAAGGTTTACAGAGCAAATCATCAGTTTTACATTAAACAATTCACTGATTCATAAACATTTTGCCCTATCTCGTTGACTGCAATATCCTCAGAGTAACATCACTTACTTCACTTCCTCCCTGTGTCTTTCATTTCCACTCTCCTGTGAGCAGATGCCCACTCTCCCTTCCATATCCAGTTCAGCCTACTTGTCTGTCCATGCATCTATTCACACATCAAAGTCATTTTCTAAAGGTAGAATTAGTCACTTTATGATTTTTAAGAACAGATCTTTTGTCCGTCCACGTTAAAAACAATAGCAAACCACAACAAAAAAACTCCTACTTGTCTTAAAAAAAAAAAAAAAAAAAAGCTATTTTCCTCAAATAATTGCCTCAACTTGTTCAGCCATCTTGATTTAAGGAAATGCTACAGCAGTTTTTAACTTACAGTTTCTCATATGAAGGAAAGGTAGACCTTAAAGGTCTTCTAAGTCTTCACTTAGTGTTCTGAACATAAATCTCTTTGTGGCTCTTTTGCACAGATGCACTTTATTCTTTTGCATAGCTTGATTGCCAAAAGCTCCTTTTCAATGGTCCAAAGAAAGGTGTGAGACCAACCCCCTGAGAACATTTTATCTATGCTGTGAAATACTAGAGCAGCCTCTTTTAAATGACAAGAAGATTCCCTTCCTGGATGAGTTCTTAATCATTCACTCAGGCACCTTTTGACCCTGTAAAAGTTATTTTGCACATAATAATAGTAAAGATTATTAGTTAATTTTTCTAGAAACTTCTCTTGAATCATTTAAAGGGATTGTTGGAATCTTGAACTAAAATGAACCAAGCAAAAGTGGGTTTTTTTTGTTGTTCTTTTTTTAAAAGAGACTGTACAATGGTTTACTAATATTTTCCAAGGTGACAGACTGCCTTTGGTAACTAATCCTGGCATTTATAATTCTCAGACTTGGTTTCTTTCTTTATCATCAAGGACAATATAGAGCAGTATTTTACTTGTTTTTACATTGCAATCAATCCCCAACACTGGGGGATAGAAAGAAGTGAGGAGCCATGCTGACATACTGCTTTAGAGACAGGAACAAGATCTCTCTCTCTCTTTTTTTTTTAAGTTTTATTGCGAATTATGTGACAGTTTACATGGGAGAACATTAGTTTTACATTCATCTTATTGTATATTGTTTCATTGTCATGGTTACCATCCCCTCTACGCATCACCAATCAACGAAAGGGTGCATCCTATAAGCCTGCTTCCTCCCCTCGCCCTTCCCCCCCCATCATCAGCACACAGACCCTCTTCCTCCATCTCTCCACGCCATCATCTCTGCCTCCATCTCTGCCTCCATCTGTGGGATCGCTGCCTCTCTGGGTAGGGTTCCGCTCTCTGCTCTTCTCCCTTCATGGTTCCAGGGACCTCCGCTCCCTGCCTGCAAAGCCAATCACTCCCCTCCTTGCCACAAAATGCCCAATTTTACATTTACAACCTCCACAATCAGTCCTGGTAGCAATTATTCACTCTTGCATCACAAAAGACCTATCCACATTTCCTTTAATCAGTCCTGCCTAGAAAGATTGGATACTACTCAGTGGAGATTCTACCTTGCTCCATGCTCTCTGGATCTAGGTACCTTGTTGAAAGCTTGTAAGCCAGTCACTTCTTGCCTTTGTAAACCCCCCCACCCCATTTTGGATAGTCAATATCCAAGTTGCCCATCCCTGTCTACTCTGTGTATGGAGGGGGTGGGAATGATCCCTGTTGCAAAGATTTGTTCCCTCTTTTGAACTACTGCATCCATAGGTGTAGGTCAAATTCATCTAATTGTATCAGGTTACTCTTTTTTTCCCTCTTCTTTCTTCTTCTAGTTGAGCTCTGATCACCCAGTCGTTGCGGCTAGGTCAAATGGGTATTATCTGCATGTGTGGGTGCGCTTGTAGATATGCCTTCTCTTCTTATCCACTGGACACTTCACCCTCCACTCCTGTCCTCCGTGGCTATATCACTGACTCTGGGCCCAAGAGTCCACACTGCTGGCCAACCAGGTCTCCACCTGGGTTCACAGGAGTCTATTGACCATTGTAGGGCTTAGCTCACAGCCTTATAGCTGTTTTTCCCCTCACTTCCCCGTGTCGGTGGCAAATGTGATCACCCAATGTATTCCCATTGAGTCTTAGTCTTGGAAGGGGGTTTACTCTGAGGAGACCTGACCCCTTGCCTTGATGTCTCCTGGGTGGGCAACTTGCTTGTTCTTGTACACGATCTCTCTTAATGCATAGACCTTAACTCCCTATTCAGAATTGTTACTCTAATATCAAGGATTCCTCTAAGACCAATCTGGAAGTGAGAAGAATATAATAACCTCCTATGTGTCTGATTTAAAGTGTTAAGAAAAAAAATAAATAAATAAATAAATAAAAGATTAAAGAGGAATGGCTTAGCATTCATTCTCAAAAAAAAAAAAAAAAACTATTTCAAGAACATCTTAAAGTACAATGCTGTCTGTGACAGCATAATATCCATATGCCTAGAAGGAAGACCAATTAATAGCATTGCCATCGAGTCAGTTCTGAGCCACAGTGACCCTGAGGAGCAGCTGGTGAGCTTGAAGCACCGATCTTGCAGTCCAATGCATTAACTCACAACGCTAACATTAATATACTATAATTCAAGTTCATGCACCAACAACTAAAGCCAATGAAGAAAAAATTGAAGAATTCTACCAACTTCTTCAGTCTAAAATGGATCAAACATGCGATTTCAAGATGTATTGATAATTATGGTGATTGGAATGAGATAGTTGAAAACAAAAAGACAGCATTAGTAGTTGGAAAATATAGACTTGGTGATGAAAATGATGCTGGAGATCGCATGATAGAATTTTGCATCATCAATGAGTTATTCATTGCAAATACTTTTTTAAACAACTTGAAAGATAACTGTACACCTGGACCTCACCTGATGAAAAACAGGAATCAATTTAACTACACCTGTGGGAAGTGATAGTGGGAAAACACCATATCATTATTCAAAAGATGGCCAGGTACCAACTGTGGCAGCCATCAATTACTCATACACAAGTTCAGGCTGAAGCTGAAGAAAATCAAAATAAGACCATAAGAGTCAATATACTGTATTGAATATGTTCCACCTGAATTTAGTGACCTTCTCTAAATTCTCAAAAACAAATTTGATGCATTAGATACCAATGACCACAACCAGATTAGCTTTAGGATGACATCAAGAACATCATACAGGAAGAAAGAAAAGGTCACTACAAAAAAAAACAGGAAAGAAAGAAAAGACCAAACTGGATGTCAGAAGAGACTCTGAAACTTGTTCTTGAGTGTAGAGAAGCTAAAGAGAATAGAAGAAATGAGGAAGTAAAAGAACTCAACAGAAAATTTGAAAGGGCAACCAAAGAAGACAAACTCAAGGATTATAATGCAATGTGCAAAGATTTTTATTAGAAAATCAAGAGGGAAGAACACGTTTAGTAATTCCCAACCTGAAAGAACTGAGAAAAAATTTCCAGCTTCTATTTGCAATACTGAAGGATTCTATGGGCAAAATATTGAATGATGCAGGAAGTATCAAAAGGAGATGGATTAAATACACAGACTGACTGTACCAAAAAGAAATGGTCAATGCT
>NW_006408629.1:3774751-3775374 GCF_000296735.1 Chrysochloris asiatica
GGTAGCATATGATCAAGAGTTAATGATACTGAAGCAGTCCAAGGTGCATTGAAGGAATTGGCAAAGAACAAGTCTCCAGGAATCGATGGAATAAAAATTGAAATTTTTCAAGAGGCACTCACTCATCTATGCCAAGGAATTTGTTAGACAAACTATCTTGTCTGCCAACTGACTAGAAGAGATCTGTATTTGTGCCCATTCCAAAGAAAGGTGACCCAACGGAATGCAGAAATCATCAAACAATATCTTTGATATCCCATGAGAGTAAAATTTTACTAAAGGTAATACAGAAATGGCTGCAAGCATACATTGACAGAGAATTTCCAGAGTTCAAGCCGGATTCAGAAGAGGACGAGGGATATCACTGCTGGTGTCCAATGGATCTGGCTGAAAGCAGAGAATATCTGAAAAATGTTTATCTGTGCTTTATTGACTACACAAAGGCTTTCGATTGTACATTGCAAAGTATGAGTATTCCAGAATACTTAATTGTGCTCATGAGGCATCTGTACATGGACCAAGAGGGAGTTGTTCAAACAGAACATGGGAACACTGAATGGTTTAAAATTAAGAAAGGTGTGCGACAGGGTTGTATTCTTTCACCATACTTATTCAACCTGCAT
>NW_006408629.1:3776034-3777736 GCF_000296735.1 Chrysochloris asiatica
CGTTTTGTTGTACATAGGGTTGCTATGAGTCAGTACAGACTCAATGGCACCTAACAACAACAACCAACAAATTTGAAGAGATCCATGTTTGTGCCCATTTCAAAGAGAATTCAGAAAGTATCCAATGATATCATTAATTTAAGATACAAGTACAGTTTTGCTGAAGATAATTAAAAAAATGGTTGCAGCAGTACTTTGACAGATAGCCACAAAAATTCAAGCCAGATTCAGAAGAGGACAAAGAGCTAGGGATGTCATCGCTGATGTCAGATAATCTTGGCTGAAAGCAGATAACACCAGAAAGATTTTACTTGTGCTTTATTGACTGTGCAGAAGCTTTTGACTGTGTAAATTAAGACAAACTATAAATAACATTGTGAAGAATGGTTACTCCAGAACACTTAATTGTGCTCATAAGAAGCCTGTACAAAGACCAAGAAGTAGTTATTAGAACAGAACAAGGAGATATTGAATGGCTTTAAATCTGGAAAAGAAAAACCTCTGTGTCCCCAGGTTGTATCCTTTCACTATACTTATTCAATTGGTATGCTGAGTAAATAATCCAAGAAACTGAATTATATGAAGAAGAAAATGGGTGGCAGGCATCAGGATTGGAGAAAATGAGGAAGACTCATTAACATCCTGCAGTATACAGATGACACATCTTTCTTATTGGGAGTGAAGAGGACTTAAAATACTTACTGATGAAGATCAAAGACTACAGCCTTCACTTTGGATTATGCCTCAATGTAAAGAAAGCAAAACAGAGAAAAGACTGAAATTTCCAAAGGCCTCATTTTGCTTGAACTTACACTCAACACTCATGGAAGCTGACAAGAAATCAAAAGATATATTGCATTAGCCAAATCTCTAACTTGTTAAAGAACGAAGATGTTAATTTGTAAACTAAGATGCACCTGACCCAAGCTTGACCTAAGGTGTCCTCATATGTATGTGAAAGTTGGACAATAAATAACGAAGATCATAGAATAACTGCATTTGAATTATAGTGTTAGATAAGAATATTAAAAGTGCCATCTACCCAGAAAAACAAAGAATTTGTATTGGAAGAAGTAAAAGCTGAATGCTCCTTAGAAGCAGGATGGACGGCGAGACATATTATCAGGAGAGACCAGTCTCTGAAAAATGATACCATTCTTGATCATGTTGAGGGTCAGTGAAAAAGAGGAAGACCCCCAAGAAGATAGATTGACACAGTGACCAGGTGATGTTTCATTCTGTTGTACATAGGGTCCCTATGAGTAGGAACCAATTCAATGGCACCTAACAACAAGAGCGCATGCCTGATTTCAAGTGCTACAGAGCAAGTATGTGACTTTGAGGTTGAAGGTGCACTTGACCGAAGTCATAGTATTTTCAATCACCTTCTATGCATGTGGAAACTCAATAAAGAATAAGGAAGACCATAGAATAATTAATGTATTTCAATTATGGTGTTGGTGAAGAATACTGAAAATATCATGTAGTGCCAGAAGAAAAACAAATCTCTCTTGGAAGAATTACAGCCAGAATGCCATTAGAAGCCACAATGTGAGAGTTTGTCTCACATACTTTGGAAAAGGACATCATGTTTGATAAAGAAGAGGCTCAGCAAAAAAGAGAAAGACATGCAAAATGGATGGCACAGTGGTTGTAACAATGGGCTGAAACTTAACAATTGTGAGGGTGGTGCAGGACCAGG
>NW_006408629.1:3778691-3782613 GCF_000296735.1 Chrysochloris asiatica
CATCTTACCCAGCATGACATCCTTTTCCAGTAGTAGATAGTAATTTTTTTCTCGAAAATATTACAGTGATCCCACCAAATTTCAGAATCATTGCCTATTTTCCACATCTTTCTCTTTTTCATACTTAGATTCTCCCTGGACTTCCAGCTTTTGCAGACTACTTTGTCTTCCCATTCTGTGTAAAAGAAGCAAGAAGATAGGTAAGTGGCAAGGGCAAAATAATAATACTAATAGGAAAAGGAAACACAAAGCTTAACTGACTCAAAGCCACTTGCTGTCTGGAGATACCATAGATTTATTGTTATTAAGTGCTGTCCAGTCGGTTCTGACTCATATAGGGCTCCCTAGGAGCAGATGATGGGTTTGAACTGCCAACCTTGTGGTTACAAGGCTTCAATGGTTTATTCAGAGATTGCCATGTGATCATTGAGTTTATTAGTTCTTTTAGATGACTTTAGTTACTCTCCACTTTTTGGATAAAGAAAATCCTATAAAGTTTCAGAGATGAGTGAAAGTCACAAAGAAGAGAATAAGTCTTGCTACTCAAAGTGTGGGTCAGAATTGGCAACATCAGCATTACCTAGAAGCAAATTAGATATGCAGAGACTCAGGCCCCAACCCAAACATACTGAAACAGAATCTGCATTCTAGCTAGATCCCCTGGATAATTCCTTCACACATTAAAGCTTGAACAGCTTTGGTCTATAGCATTTTGTGATTTGAAAGAGCTTTCAGAACTACCTGGAGTTCCGAGCTATAATTTCTAGAATGTGAAAGAGATCATTTATAATGCATGTGCATGTCTTCCCAGCAGTACTGCACAAAGCCCTTCTGATTTGTGACGGAAATAAGAAGACATGTTATGAGAGCTGTCTCTACTGATATGATTTGCTCAACAGTGAAACTGTTCGTGCCATATATGAGTCCACTGAAAGAAAAGAATTTATGTGCTTATCAAGTTATAATTGTTATATTTATTTTAATACCACTTAACATGAATTGGAGTCCTGGTGTGGTGCTGTGGGTTAATGCGATGGATTGCAAAGTAGGCTTGAACAACAAGGTCAGCAGTTCAAGCTTATCAGCTGCTGCAAGAAAACCCTATACAGAATGGCTGTGGGTCGGAACCAACTTGACAACAATTAACAACAACAACAATGTGAATTTTAAAATTATGCAATCACTTTAAGGAATTAACAAGAGAATAGAAGCCGCTCCTATAAAGCAACTTTGTCCTGAAACTTTGCCCAAAACAGAATCTTGAACCAACCTGACTAACGTTTCCTCTTTCTGAAATAGCCCATTAAAGAGATTTAACTTTGTCTCTTAGGCTAAAGGTGTTACCAAAAAAAGGTTTTGTTACATGCTTAAATCCATATGATTCATTCCATTATACAATGGCATGACAAATAAGGAGAAAAGACAAACAGATTTCTTCTATTGAGTCAAATTGGGGTTGCAAATGTTGTTGTTGTTGCTGTTGTTAATTACAGTGGAGTCAGTTCTGACTCATAGAGATTGCAAATAGACTGAACTAAATAGACCAAGAGAGAATCATTACACCAGAATAAAGGGATACAGTGTGGTTTAAAATCAGAAAAGGTGTGCATCAGTATTGTATGTCCCCTTTCACCACGCTGATTCAATCTGTATGCTGAGCAAATAACCTGGGAAACTAGCCTATGTGAAAAAGAACGTGTCATTAGGATTAGAGGAAGACTCATTCACACTTGCAATAATACAATGATACAACCTTGGCTGCTGAAAGCAAAGAGGAATTGAAGAACTTACCAATGAAGATTAAAGACTACAGCTTTCGCCATGAAATACATCTTGACATAAATAAACAAAAATCTTCCAACTGAATCAATAAGCAGCATCATGATAAATGGAGAAAAGTTTGAACTTGTCAAAAACATAGTTTTACTTCGATTCACAATCAACATCCATGGAAACAATGGTCAAGAAATCAAAGAATGAATTGCATTGGGCAAATCTGTTGCAAAAGACCTCTTTAAAGAACAAAGGTGTCACTTTGAGGACTAAGGTACACCAAACTAAAGCTAGGGTATTTCCAATCATTTCACATTCATATGAAAGCTGGACATTGAATAAGGAAGACCAAAGAAGAATTGATGTATTTGAGTTATGGTGTTACAAAGAATATTGAATAGCCCATAGACTTCCTGAAGAACAAACAAATCTGTTTTAGAAGAAGTATGGCCAGATAGTTCCTTAGAAATTATGATGGTGAGACTTAGTCCCACATAGTTTGGACATGTTATCAGGAGGGACCATTCCTTGGAAAAGGACATCATTCTTGGTAAAGTGGTGTGTCAGCAAGAAAGAGGAAGGTCCTCAATGAGTTATATTGACAATGGCTGCAAAAATGGACTCAAATTTAGCCATGTTTGTGAGGACTTAGCAGTGTCATTCTGTTATATGTGGAGTCTCTATTAATCAGAACCAACTCAACAGCACCTAACAACAGTTTCAAGGGTTCAACTTGCATTCCATCTTTTCTAAAAATCTAAAACTTCTGAGAAGGACAGAGAACATTTTATAGACTATAAGGAGAAAAAAAAAGTAAGACCCCCAACGAGATGGATTGGCCAAGTGGCAGCATCGATGGACTCAAGCATGGCAACTGTAATGAGGTTGGCCCAGCATCGGGCAGTGTTTCGTTCTGCTATGCATAAGGTCGCTATGGGTCAGTACCTATGCTACGGCACCTAAGAACAACAACAAGGACTCTAAGGAAAACAATCTACATGAGTCCTGGTGTGTTGCTGTGGTAGTTCAAGCTCACCACTCGTTCCTTGGGAACCCTATACAGGTTCGCTATAGGTCGAAACCAACTAAACGGCACTTAACAACAATAACAAGGAAATTAATCCACATGGGTAGTTCAAGAGGAATGAGAAGTTATCTATAGCATTCAGGATTTAGGTTACGAATAGGAGACATTTCCTGACAATTGTGTATATTAAAAGCATAAATCAGCAAAACATGGAAAGTTAAGAGAATATGAGTAGAGGTTGCTTCACTGAAGTTATACAGTGGATTTATTCTTATTGGGGCCTGTGAAATAATAATGCTTTTATTGCAAAATTTATCACTTTTATAACACTAACAATGTACCTGGCACTGTGCTTCATGTTTTGCCTGCACTGTAGATACTATTGCTATATTCAGTTTACAGTTGAGAAGAATTTAGGTTTGGAGAGGTTTAAATTACTTATCCAAGCTGCAAAGACAGCATGTGGCAGAACCAGGATTCACACCCAGGCAGCTCCCCTTTAGAGTCAGCACACTGAAGCACTCAACTATATTGTCTCTTGGTTCCCATACATAATGGCAAGCCAGACTGATACCCTAAAATTGGGTTAACTTGTTTTGCTGTGGAAACGAGACTTAAAGAGAGACTGTAGCCAATATTGGGAAAGGTATTAATACTAAGATAATATCTAGTTAACAAGGTGGTTTAATCATCTAATTTGCTCCTTGTATGCTCATTGCTTCAAAAATCACCAGGCTTGGCACACCAAAAGGAAAACTAATGCAGATTACCTCAGGGCATCCATATGCCATTCACCCGTTTTTTCTGTTAAGTGTCTTTGACTCCAGTCCTACTCATAACGACCATGTGAAGGGATTCCAAGAAGTGGCTGGGAATTTTGAACCACCAACTGTGCTGTTCAACCAACCTTGAGGTTGAGTGTTTATCCTACAGTGCCACACTAGGACTTACCTTACCATATCAACACCTGACGACAAAGGTTCTAGAGACATTCTGGACCTCATTTTCCATTGTACAACCAACCATGATTTATCAACATGTTGTTGTTGTTGTTGTTGTTGTCAGGTGCCATCAAGTCAGAACCGACTCATAGCGACCCCATGCACAGCAGAACGAAACAAT
>NW_006408629.1:3784253-3792765 GCF_000296735.1 Chrysochloris asiatica
ACAAATAGATTCAAAACAAAAAGTGTTTAAACATGTCTTTGCAATCTATAGATGGCTGCAAACAAGCTCTTTCAGCAATATACTTGTTTTAGTCTAAAAGAAAAAAAAAAAAAAAAAAAATGAGGTCCAATCAAAAGAATGGTTCCAAGGAAAATTGCCAGGTTAGTTCATTTCAAGACTAAGAAGTGAACTCAGAAGTTTATGGTGACTATATTTTGGGATCCCAAAGGGTCCATTTTGATAAACTTTCTCAAAGGACACAGTATAACCACAGGGACCATTTGTGAAGATGTTTTAAGAAAATTGAAAAACTGCATTGAAAATTGAAAAAGGTCAGAAAAATTGCACCAAGAATTTTTTTTTTCCCCCGTCACAACAACCTGCTCATTCTTTGAGGGTGACAGAACTTAGTTGGGAAACCTTGCCCCATGAGTCCTACAGCCCTGATCTTGCCCCATTAGACTTCTTTTTGATCCACAAACTCAAAGGACTTTAAAAGGAATGTGATTTGAGGCCCTCAGGGATGCAAAAACTACAGTTTTGATGTGATACAACTCAAATAGCACAGAATTCTTCAGGGAAGGGTTACAGAGATGGAAACATTGCTTTCAGAAGTATGTAAAGCTAGATGGGATACATTGAGAAAACTCTACTTCACATTTTTATATATTAAAGAATGGCTTCTATGATTTTATAGCAATATTTTTACTAACTTTCATATTTATAACTTATCTCCACTTTATAAAAGGCAATACAACAGCACAAGAGAAAAGGAAGGTGAGTTTTTTGAAGACTTACACAAGACAGCAGAAAAGATCTGAGAGACAATCCAGAAATTTTGAACCTATTATAAAACTTCTTCAAGCTGAAAGAAACCATGACTCATTTGAAGGTACCAGATGCCTGAGATATACAGGTCAATAGTCAGTACATAATAAGAGAAAATAGTGACCTGACCAAGCACCATGAAAATGACCCAGGAGTGTTCATGAGAAGGAAAAACTATGTTCAATATTTCAAGAAGATTTTAATAATGTTTTCCTTTAGTAGGAAGACACAATATACATACTGAGAAGTTTCTAACTTTCTTATAAATTTTTATTTTATGTTCTAAAAGTGTTACTATAATAAGTGAGGTGTCCTGTTTTTCTGGGATCCAAATAAGAAGTAAGGCTAATCTTTATGCCTCTGTGCCCTTGTGGATCATTAGAAAGCCAGTATCTACAAGCAAGATTTTTTTTCAAACTTTGTTAATCTCATGCCTCCTTTGATATGTAGCTACAAATCCAGAATAAACTCAATTATTATTAAAATTGAATCAAAACAATGGAATAATGCTTTGTTTTAAAGCTACACAGTTCCCTGTCCCCATTATATTAGAAGTAGTAGTGTAAGATGATAGCACCTCCTACTCACTTCAGGTTGAAGAATCAACAACTGGTCTAGTGTGGTTGTTTTTGTTGTTGTTTGGTACCGCTGAGTTAGTGTCAACTCATAGAGATTCCATACACAACAAAACTAAACACTCCCTGTCCTGCACCATTCTCACAATTGTTATTATGTTTGAGTCCATGGTTGCTACCACTATTTCAATTCAACTTGCTGGGGTCCTTCTTCTCTCTCATTGACCCTCCACTTTACTAATCATGATGTCCTTCTCCAGGGATGGTGCCTCCTGACAACTTATCCAAAGAACAAGAGACAAAGAGACAAACAAATTCTCCTTATCCTGGCTTCTAAGGAGCATTCTGATTGTACTTCTTCCAAGACAGATTTGTCTGTTTTCTGTCAGTCCATGGTACTTTCAATATTCTTCATCAACACCATAATGCAAATGCATTAATTCCTTATTCCTTGTCCAACTTTCACATGCACGTAGTGTTGTTGTTGTTAAGTGCCATCGAGTTTGTTCCAACTAATAGCAACCCTGAATAGGGTTTCCAAGGAACGGTGGTGAATTTGAGCTGTGCACTTTGTGATTCAAACCAACCTTATGATCCAGGGCTTATCCTACAGTACCACACCAATACTATAAGACAATTGAAAATGCTGTGACTTGGGTCAGGTGAACTGTAGTCCTCAAACTGACATCTTTGCTCTTTAACACTTTAAAAAGACCTTTCCAGAAGATTTGCCTAATGCTATAAGTCTTTTGGAACTCCTGGTGTGGTGTTATAGGCTCACCACTGGACTGTGAACCACAATGTTGGCAATTCAAACCTACCAGCTGCTTTTCAGAAACCAAATACAGGGTCACTTTGAGTCAAAACCAACTCGACAGCACTTAATAACAAAAATAGGTCTTTTGATTTCTTGACCCCTGCTTCCATGAGCCTTGATTGTGTATTCAAGCAAAATAAAATATTTGACAACTTCAATCTTTTTTCTGCTTATTGTGATGCTATTTATTTGTCCAGTTGTGAAGATTTTTGTTTCCTTTATACAGAGGTGCAACCCATAATGAAGTTTGTAGTCTTTGATCTTTATCAATAAGTATTTTAAATCCTCTTCGCTACCAGCACACAAAAGTGGTGTCATTTGCATATCATAGGTTGTTAGTGAGTATTCCTCCAATCTTGATGTCATGTCTTCTTCATATAATCCAGTTTTTTCAGATTATTTGCTCAGCATACACATTGAGTAAATAGGGTGGAAGGATACAACCCTGGTGTACACCTTTTGTAATTTTAAACCATTCATGATACTTTTGTTCTATTTTAACATCAGCCTCTTAGTCTGTGTACAAGTTCCTCATGAGCACAAATTATAGAAGGAGCAGCCAAGAAATCAAACAACATATTGCATTAGGCAAGTCTGCTGCACAAGACCTCTTTTAAGTGTTAAAGAGCAGAGATGTCAGCTTGAGGACTAAGATGTGCCTGAACCAAGCCATGGTATTTTCAACAACCTCATATGCATGCAAAACCTGGACAGTGAATAAGGAAGACCATAGAAGAATTGATGCATTTGAGTAATGATGTTGGAGAAGAATATTGAAAGTGCCATTGGCTGCCAGAAGAACAAACAGATCTGTGTTGGAAGAAGTGCAGCCAGAATGCTTCTTGGAGGCCAGGATGGCCAGACTTCGTCTCTCATACTTCAGACATATTGTCAGGTGGGACCAGTCTCTGGAGAAGGATATCATGTTTGGTAAGGTGGAGGGTCCGTGAAAAAGAGGAAGATCCCCAGAGAGATGGATTGGCAAAGTGGCAGCATCAATGGGCTCAAGCATGACAACAATTGTGAAGTTGGCCTAGGATCAGGCAGTGTTTTGTTCTGTTTTGCATAGGATCACTATGAGTCAGTATTAGCTCGATGGCACCTAACAACAACATACCCATTTTTTGCAATTTTTCCATAGACTGTTATGATCCACATAGTCAAATGACTTTGCATTGTCAATAAAGCATAAGTAAACATCTTTCAGGTATTTTCCTTTTAGCCAAGATCCATCTGATGCCAGCAATAATATACCTAATTTCACTTGCTCTTCTGAATCTGAATTGAATTTTGATCAGCTTCCTGGTGATGTACCATCACAGCCGTTTGATTTATCTTCAGTAAAATTTTACTTACATGTTATATTAATGATATTGTACAATGATTTCTTCATTGCATAGTGTCACTTTCCTTTGGAATGGTCACAAATATGAATCTCTTCCAATCAATTGGTCAAGTAGCTATCTTCCAAATTTCTTGGCATAGATGAGTGAGTACCTCCATTGCTGCATCAGTTAGTTGAAATATTTCATTTTGTTGTCTATTTATTCCTGCAGCCTTGCTTCTTGCCAATGTCTACAATGCAGCTTGGGCTTCTTCCTTCAATTCTATCACTTCTCAATTATATGGTACCTCTTGAAATGGTTGAGCATTAACCAATTCTTTTTGTTACTTATTCAGAAATTCTGCCACACAATATTTTCATGGACCAAAATTCAGAGTCTCAATCTGTTTCACTCTCAGTGACTAAACAAGGTCTTAAAAGAAGCCCAGTGAAGGTACTAACAGAAATATGTAAACTTTTCAAACTTAAAAACAAGTGAACATTAGAATTTGCATCCTTAACTTTTGTAAGGTATTTGTCAGTCGTTCTAATGCTTATGAAGCCTTTTTAGCATCACCCATATTTTACAAGCTTTTGGCACACTTAATAAGTTGTCATTTTTTCGGTATCCAGAGTTAGACTTTTTTTTTTTTTCCTGGAATACATTCAACACTTTTATGTCTCTTATGAGCTATCATAATTTGTTTCCATGAAGTGAGAAGGTAACACAACACTGTAGAAGATTCCAAAGGCTCTGACAACCAGATGGCCTCATGTTCAAACCTTGAATCTTGTATTATCTGAGTGACCTTGAGCACATTTCTTAATCTCTTGGAACTACAATTTCCACATCTGTCAAATGAGTTTACTAATTCCCTTGTTAGAATTGTTGGTAATGCAAAAGAATACATTTAAAGCTCAGTGCACAAAACCTGGCACGTAGTAGATACTTGTTGTTATTGTTAAATGCTGTCAAGTCGGTTCTGCCTCATAGCAACCCAGTATAGAATTTCTGAGGGACTGCTGGTGAGTTTGAACTGCAGACCTGGTTTGAACTGCAAGGTCTGCAGTTCAAACTAACTAGCAGACTGTCAGAAACACTATACCGGGTTGCTATGAGGCATTAAGTATACCTATCAAGGAGTCCTGGTAGAGTGCTGTGGGCTAATGCGTCAGATTGCAAAGTCATTTGAACTTCAAGGTCGGTGTTTCAAGCTCACCAGCTGCTCCTTGGAAACCCTATACAGGTTGCTATGGGTCGGAATCAACTCAACAGCACTTAACAACAACAAATACCTATACCTATCTAACTTATGGGAGCACAGTGGGTCCATAGATAAGCAAACCACAAGGCCCGTAGTTCAAGGCCACCAGTCGCTTTAAGAGAGAAAGATAAGGCTTTCTGCTCCACAAACATTTAAAAGCCTTGGAAACCTATACAGGGTTACTATGAGTTGGAACCCGATCAATGACACTTAACAACAATCAAACTTACGAAAGACATTTTATTACCATTATTCCTTTTTATTACAAATGATACTGGGTATTCCTTTAAGAAAGAAAAAAGCTTTTGAGTTTTTAAAATGTAAAGTACTATGTGTCTAGATTTAATGAAATTTGATCTTTACTATCATAATAGTGATCATTTTGAATGAAATTGAAATATTGTTACCTAGGCAATACCCAAAAGCTAATTCCCCAAGATAGAATGAAAAGAGATGCAAAAATTACTTAAATAATTACCAATTTGTTTCCAAATGCTAGTTTTCTTGTCACATTATATAAATTAACCATACTGTGCCTGCCACTAGCGTAGCAAGTCTTTGTATTTTCCAAAGATATCAACTAAAGTGAAGTTAGAATGGTTATCTAATATTATCAAGACACCACCAGCTTCAAGAACTCTGATTTTTTTTTTTCAGTCCCTCCACTTACATGCTTTGATCTCTCATTGGTGGTTCGTTGTTGTTGTTGTTGTTAAGTGCCATTGAGTTGGTACCGACTTACAGCGGCCTTATGCACAGCAGAATGAAACACTGCCCGATCCTGGGCCAACCTCACTACTGTTGCCATGCTTGAGTCCATCAATGCTGCCACTTGGCCAATCCATCTCGTTAGGGTGGGGGGGGGTGGTCTTCCTCTCTTTCTCTGTCCCTCCTCCTTACCAAACATGATATCCTTCTCCAGTGACTGGTCCCTCCTGACAATATGTCTGAAGTATGAGAGACGAAGTTTGGCCATCTTGGCCTCCAAGTTGCACTCTGGCGAAGCCTAATTCTCTTATTATGAATCCTTGACTTCTTACATTCCTCCGCAAGGCTTCAAACTAATTTGTCAGTCATGCCTGACAAAGCAAAATCAAAAAAGATCCAAATTTTAAAATTTGGAGTGAAGCAGAATGATAACCAAATAGGGAATAAATATGGTTTGAAGTCCTCAAATGAGAGCCTCAGAAGAGTTGTAGCGAGACCCTTTCAGGGGCCTGACGGCAGAAACTGAATTACTGCTAAGACTCTGAAGACTGACAAACATTCTATGTAGCGCAGGTGGCCACAATGTTTGGGGCACCTCTGTTTCTGACTCTGCTAATCAAGAGATTTAGTTGCTATGAAACAACAAACGCTGCCCTTGTTTTCTAAGAGGGAGATTAAGTTTCTAGCAGGGCATCAACTCGTAATTTTTCTGGTTATTCTAGTTCACTCACATCTTAACAAATTCCGGGTTTGTTTGCTTGGCCATGAATGACCTGGAATGAACCAGTTCAAAGCCCTCCTCCTCTTACAGCAATCAGGCTCTGCTCCTGAGCAAGATAGGAAACACGCCTGGAAACATCTGAGCTTTATAACTCGTCCTCACCAAAAGGTAAAATACTAGAAATATATACGACATCACAGTGGTAGAATCTAATTTTTTAACCAGTGAGAAAATCTCCAATGATAATATTGAAGTGTTTTTCTATTAATCCAGATGACTGATTAAGCCAATGTTTACGTGCCCAGACACCCAGAAAAAAGAGAAGAAATTCAGTCATCAGAATATTTTACTATAAAAAATTGACCCGTGTTCAACAAAAACAAGAGTTTCTTTTCATTCAAGCCCATATTAAGAAATAACATAGGGGATGGGAAAATGCGCTAATATTTTATTAAAACATCATAACTACACATTCTCCCCCAGAATTTAGAATGTAACATATGTGAAAGTTCCTAGCCTAGTGTCTATCCAAAATATTTTTAATAAATAATGTTTTAATACCAACTCAAATTTTTCTTCAACTTGTGAACCTATGTTCAATATGTTAATTTATTTGATTAATCTCCTAAACAGTTTCTTTAATGTTCTGGTAAGGGTTTATTAATACTCTTTTACTCTGAAAAAAAAATGCTTAAAACAGGAATACAAGAAGTTTTCACATTTCAGTATAAAGCACTAAAATATATGCAATTTTTTTTATTAATGTTCATGGAATGGAAAACGTACTGGTTGCCTTGAACCCAAATTTAACACATGAATGCATTCAAAACAAAAATATACTTAGTAAAGCACTGAAAATAACATTAGTTTTTACTGGCAGACTCTAGAATTAGTAACATAGGGAAATTAAATTGCATACTTCCTTAGGAATCTTAACTTAACCCTAAAATTATTCATAAAAGTTGCTGTGCCCTCTTCAATGTCCCCTCCATAAATTCCCAAACCTGTGCTAGTTCTCTTTATCTCTTTACTTTTCTCTCCCCTCCATTACCCTCTTTTCAAAAAAACAGGAGAAAGGATTGTCAATACTGGTCTGCACTTCCTTATTTGAAATCCTATGCATTCAGAACTCAGAATTTTTCACTGGAGTCTTGATGTGGCACAGTAGGATAAGCATTGACCTAATAACCACAAAGTGGGTGGATCAAACCCACCATACAGTCCTCAGAAACCTTGTACAGAGTCGCTATGGGCTGCAACCAACTCAGCTGTATTTAACAACAGGTGTTTTATATTCCATTTTTCTTATTTTAGAGAAACATGATTTAAATGTGTATGTGTTTAAGGAGTACTTGGAGCACTATGGACTAGGCATTGGGCTGCTAACTAAAAAGTTGACAGTTCAAAGCCACTGTTACTCCATGGGAGAAAAACAAGACTCTATGCTCCCGTAAAGATTTACAGTAGCAGAAATTGTGTATATATATAGTCACTATGAGTTGTAAGGATCTCTGGTAACCTAGTGGCTATGAATTGGGCTGCTAATCTCAAGTTCAGCAATTCAAAACTACCAGCTGTTCCACAGGAGAAAGATGAGGCTTTCTGCTCCCGTAAATATTTGCAGCTTCGGAAACCCTGTGCAGGGTCACTATGAGTCGGAACCAACTCCTCGGTACTTAACAACAATGAGTTGGAATCATCTCAGTGGCAATGGATGTGGGGGTTTTGGGTTATAATGTGTTTAAGGATTATACCTCAATGTGAAAAGAAAAAAATCTTCACACCAGGAACAACAACAACATCATGGTAAACAGAGAAAATATTGGAATAGTCGAAGATTTCATTTTACTTGTATCTACAGTCAATGTTCATGCAAGCAGCAATGAAAATATCAAGCAATGTATTGCATTAGCCAAATTTACTGCAAGAGATCTTTTTCAAGTGTAAAAGAACAAAGATGTCATATTGAGGACTACAGCATGCCTAACTCAAGCAATGGTATATCCAATCACCTCACATGCATGCAAAGGGTAGACGATGAATGGTGTTGCTGTTGTTAAGTGCTGTCAAGTTAGTTCTGACTCATAGCGACCCTGTATAAGGTTTCCAAGGGAGTGGCTAGTGAGTTTGAACCACAGATTTTGCGGTTCAAACTGAACTCACAGTCTAGTGCATTATCCTTCAGCAGCACACTAAGACAATGAATAAGGAAGACTAAAGAAGAATTGGAGGAGAATACTGAAAGTGCCAAAGAACCAATAGATCCATTTTGGA
>NW_006408629.1:3793510-3795247 GCF_000296735.1 Chrysochloris asiatica
GACCCTTTATAGGGTTTCCAAGGATCAGCTAGTGGGCTTAAACCACTAACTTTGCAGTTAGTAGTTCAGTGTTTATCCTGCAGAGCCACATCAGGACTCATAATTTGATTTTAAGTATTCACCTACTAACTGAAAGTTTAATGGTTTGAACCCACCAGCTGCTCTTCAGAAGAAAGATGTGGCAGTCTGTTTCCTTAAGAGTATACCACCTTGGAAACACTATAGGGCATTTGACTCTGCCCTACAGGATCAACATGAGATGGAATCAACCCACTGACAATGATTTAAAGTTTTGGTATGTTCAAGTAGCCCTGGTATCTAGTAGTTTAAAGCCCTTCACTGTTAACTAAAAGGTTGGTAATTGAAACTCACCAACAGATGTGGCAGTCTACTTCCACAAAGATTACAGGCTTGGAACCCACCCCTATGAGGCATTTCTGCTCTGTTTTATAGGGCTGTTATGAGTCAGAATTGACTGGACACCAGTGGGTTTAGAAGTTCCAGTACACCCAGAAACACTCAAAAAAAGATCTGCTCCTGAAAAAACTCAACTGTTGAAAAACCTGTAGAACATAGTGCTACTCTGACACACATGAGGTTGTTATGAGTCAGAGTCAATTTGATGCCAATTAGAAAATAATACATATACTGGATATTATATTCAGGGTCCTGAGAAGCAACCTGATTTGGCACATTAATATATCTGTAGTGAAATACGTGAATACTAATTGAGAAAAATAAATCCTGTACATAATATTGGAGTGCTAGTGCCCTGGTGTGGCACTGTGGGTAAATGCGTCAGACTGCAAAGCTGTTTGAACTGCAAGGTTGGTGGTTCAAGCTCACCAGCTGCTCGTCGGAAACCCTACACAAGGTTGCTATAGGTTGGAATAGACTCAACGGCACTTAACAACAACAAGTGGCTCTTTAGGATAAGTACTAGACAGCTAACCACAAGGTCAGCGGTTCAAACACTCCTCAAGAAAAATATGAAACTTTCTCCTCCCATGAAGGCTTACAACCTCGAGAAGCCTATCCAGGGCTACTATGACCCCAAAATGACTTGACCAGCACTTAACAACAGCATTCATAGCATATTTGACTTCATGTCAGATGTTGCACCAGATGAATTTCTCAGGAAAGAAAAAAAGTTTTTTTGTTGTTTTCAGGGCTTTGTAGGGTTTCAAAATTGCAGAATAAAAGATTATAAATTTTTACTTCTTAATTAATATTTTCCCTTATAATTATTATATTGAATTAACCAACCGTCAACCAAAGTTGTTAAAAATTATGAAATAACATGTTGTTCTTGTGAGGTGCTGTTGAGTTGGTTCTGACTCATAGTGACCTTATGCACAACAGAACAAAATATTGCCTGGTCTGCGCCATCCTCACAATTGTTGTTAAGCTAGAATTCATTGCTGCCGCTGCCACTGAGCCAATCCATCACATTGGAAGTTTTCTTCTTTTTCACTGGCCTTCCACTGCATGATATCCTTCTCCAGGGACTGGTGCCTCCTGATAACATGTCTGAAGTATAAGAGATGAAGTCTCACCATCCTGGCTTCTAAGGCATTGGCAAAGAACAAGGTACCAGGAATTGATGGAATATTTGAAATCCTTCAACAAACTGATGTAGTTCTGGGGGCTTTCACTTATCTATGCCAAGAAATTTGGAAGACCTGGACAACTGATTCAGCGAGATCAATATTTGTGCCCATTCCAAAGAGAGGTGAC
>NW_006408629.1:3798314-3802312 GCF_000296735.1 Chrysochloris asiatica
GAACAGTCGCTGGAGAAGGATGTCATGCTGGGTAAGATGGAGGGTCAAAGAAAAAGAGGAAGACCCCCAATGAGATGGATCAGCCAGGTGGCATCACTGATGGCATCAAGTATGACAGCGGTAGTGAGGTTGGCCCCGGATCGGACATTATTTCGTTCTGCTGTGCATGAGGTTGCTATGAGTCAGTTCCGACTCGATGGCACCTGACAACAACAACAACAACAACAACTCCAATGAGATGGAATGGCACAGTGGCAGCAGAGGTGGGCTCTGGCATAGCAATCATTGTGAGGTTGGCCCAGGACCAGGCAGTGTTTCATTCTGTTGTGCATAGGGTTGCTATGAGTCTATCCCAACTCAATGGCACCTAACAACAGCAAGTAACATTTTTACTGTACTTCTCTCAACACAATTTTTTTGTTGTTCTTCTAGCAGTCCATCGTACATTTAATATTCTTTTCCAACACCTTAATTCAAATTCATCAATTCTTCTACGGTCTTCCTAATCCATGGTCAAACTTTCACATGCATATGAGGCTTATAAAAATACCGTGGCTTGGGTCAGGCACATTTAGTCCTCAAACTGACATCTTTGCTACTAAACACTTTAAAGAAGTCTTGTGCAACATATTTGCCTAAAGTTTGATTTCTTGACTGCTGCTTCCATCAGTGTTGACAGTGGATCCAAGCAAAATGAAGCCTTTGACAACTTTAATTTTTTCTCCATTTATCATAATGTTATTTATTGGTCCAGTGCTAAGGATTTTTGTTTTCTTTACATTGAGTTGCAGCCCATACTGAAGGCTTTGGTCTTTGATCATCATCAGTAAATATCTCAAATCATCTTTGCTTTCACTAGGCAGGATTGTATCATCTGCATATTGATTGCTAATGAGTCTTCCTCCAATCTTGATGCCATGATTCTCTTCATATAACTTCTCAATTATTTGCTCAGTGTAGAGATTCAATAGGTATCGTGAAAGAATACAATCCTGGTTCACCTTTCCTAATTTTAAATCATTCAGTGTTTCATTGTTCTATTTGAACAATTCTATCTTCATCTATGTACAGTTTTAATTTTTTCTCCATTTATTGGTCCAGTGGTGAGGATTTTATTTTCTTTACAGGTTGCTCATGAGCACAATTAAGTGTTGCGGAGTACTCGTTCCTCACAATGTTGTCCATAGTTTGTCATGATCCACACAATTCAAAAACTTTGCATAATCAGTAAAGCACAGGTAAATATCTTTCTGGTATTTTCTCCTTTCAGCCAAGATCCACCTGACATCAGCAATTATATTATTCATTCCGCATCCTCATCTGAATCCAGCTTCAAACTCTGGCAGTTCTCTGTCAATGTACTGGTATAGCTGTTTTTTAATTATCTTTAACAAAATTTAATTGCATGTGATATTACTGGTACTGTCCGATGATTTCTGCATTCCATTGGTTGAATTGGTGTACACTTTGCTGTGTATATTCTCAACAACAACAACAAGATTTTAATAATGGAACCATGTTGTCAACGGGATGAATAGTTCATTCCATATTGTGCGCCAGGCACAATTCTAGTCTCTACACATGGTAAATAAAAGTTCTGATTTTATTTTATGGGGCTCACATTCTGTTTGGTGGTGGAGAGAGATAATAAACAAACAAACAAATATAAAATTTAAGGTCTGGTAGTTTTAGGTGAAAGAAGAAGGAAAAAAGAAAGAGAGAGAGAAAGGGAGAGAGAAAGAAGAGAATGGTGGAAGGGAGGGGGAAGTTCAAGAAAAGTCTTTCTGTGGAGGTAACATTTGAAGAATTTGTGAATTGCTGCAGGGAGAGTATTCCAGCCTGAGGGAACAGCACAAGCAAAACTGGGGAGGGGCTACAGCTTGGTGGCAAGGAAAACAGCAACTGGAATAAACTGAAGGACAAGAAGAGATGGGAAATGAGGTCGGAAGGAAGGCATGGTTTAAGTGTGGCTGGAAGACAGTGTCAGGTTACCCAATAAGCAAGATAAGCAGAGGTTTACTTACTAATCTGTAGGGAACTATTGCACTTTTTTTTTTAACCACATCAAAAGTTCCAGTTCTAGGAATGGCTGCCATCTGTTTCTCTCCTAATCCCTCATGACCTTCCTACAGAAACAAAACATTTTTTCTAATTTAAAATCCCTGATAGGGCCAGAGTATCCAATAAGTAAGGTAAACATGGGCTTACTTGTACTTGCTAAGAAAGTCAGATGTTCAAACCCACCAACTACCCTGCAGAGTAAAGATGAGACCATCTGCTCCCATAAAAATGAATAGCCTCAGCGATCCTAGGGTACGGTTCTAGTCTGTCCTATAGGGTCACCATGGAGCGACTCAATGTCAACAGATTTTTATTTTGTTCTTAGTTCCATCTGTAATAAGCAATTTCACATGCTTTTCCTCACATCTTTACTGAACAACTCATGTGAAACTGTTCACTACAGATAAGCACAAGTGAGTCTGGGCTTATCTTGTTTATTGAATAATCCGTCCCTGCCCTTAGAAAATGACAGGTAGTAGAATGGGGCAGGTGACTAGAATTGTGGTGGTGGTGATGTGCTGTTGAGTCGGTTCAAACTCATAGCGATCCCTGCGCCTGGTTTCCGAAGCTGTAAATCTTTACGGGAGCAGAAAGCCTCATCTTTCTCCTGCAGAACAGCTGGTAGTTTCGAACTGCCGACCTTGAGCTTAGCAGCCCGATTTGTAACCACTACGCTACCAGAGCTCCTTGACTAGAACTGTAGTTGGTTGCAAATTTTGGCGAAAGGACAACCAGAACCCCATGATAATGGAGTTGAATGGAGTCCAGCAGGTGGTAGAATGAGGTCTGTGATGGTCCATCATACAAAGATGGTGGTGCAATCCTGAAGGGCAGGACTACAGGAAGCAAAGGGCACAGCCCCATCACAGGAGGGATAGGAGGGGTGAGGGCAGAAAGAAGGAACAGACACTGCACTGTAGGACTGGCAGCAATGTGAAGCTGGAGAACAGAGAAGAATTCTATTGTCCAGAAAAAAGTGTGCTCACAGAAAAGACAGGCTTGGTAACGTGGGTGAAATTAATGCTGAGTTAACCAAAAACTGAAATTCCTCCTGATCAATTCTTTCCTGTTCTCCAGTTTTGAAGAATGAATAAGTGGGTAAAAACTCATTTGTCATGATGGGTAAAAAAATGCTTGGCAAATATTTCCTGGTCTTTTTCTTACCAATGCAGTTTTAAATTTTCTTAAAATTTCTTCCTAAGAAACCCCCATGATCATTCTGTGTCATTCACAAAAATCTATCAAGATCACCTCTTCAGGATCCTAAAAAGTATTCACCATAACCTTCTAAGCTAATCTCTCTGGCTTGAATTTAACTGGTCCAGCAGACCTTTTCACAAGCAACTATTTTGATTGGGTCTTTTGGTATTGTTTGATTGTGAATTGGGTAGAGCTTTATAAAGCAAATCAGTTTTCCATTCAACAATTCATACACATTTAGTTTCATCTCATTGATTTCAACTCCCACAATGTGACATCCCTTATCCCACCTCTTCCCTGTGTTTCCTATTTACATTCCTCCTTGTTTCCTAACTCTTCTAACCTTTGTGCTTTGAGTAAATGCTGCCCTTTTGGTCATAAAAGGTTGATTATTCAAACATACACATACCTGAGTTTCCCTTTACAAACTTGGAAACAGCCCTTTTTGGAAGGTGCAGTACCCTAATGAGACTGTTGTTGTTAGGTGCCTTGGAGTGCGTTCCAAGCCATAGCTACCATGTATAGGGTTTTAAAGAGCAGCTGGTGAACTTGAACAGCAAACCTTGTGGTTCAAACCAACTTTGCAGTCCAGTGCATTAACCACACTTGTCTGCAACCATCCACTGATTGCAAAGTTATCTTTAAACAATTTTGTTTGGAAAAAACCCAAGTGTAAACAGAAACGTTAGTGGTGGTGACCGTAGTGGTTGTTAGGTGCCATCAAGTCGGTACCAACT
>NW_006408629.1:3803482-3804790 GCF_000296735.1 Chrysochloris asiatica
CTGTCAATGTATGCTTGCAGCAGTTTCTGTATTACCTTTAGTAAAACTTTACTCACATAGGATATCAAAGATATTGTCCAGTGATTTCCGCACTCCATTGGGTCACCTCTCTTTGGAATGGGCACAAATACAGATCTCTTCCAATCAGTTGGCCAGACAGTTGTCTTCCAAATGTCTTGGCATAAATGAGTGAGTGTCTCGAGTGCTGCCTCACTGTCTTGAAGGATTTCAAATTTTTTCCATCAAATCCTGGTGCCTTGTTCTTTGCCAGTTCCTTCAATGCATGGAGGCCTTCTTTCTTCAGTATCATTGGCTTTTGATTATATGCTACCTCTTGAAATGGTTGACTATTAACCATTTCCTTTTGGTACAGTGATTCTGTATTCCTTCCATCTTCTTTTGATGCTTTCTGCATCATTCAATAATTTGCCTAGAAAATTCTTCAATAACAAAATTTGAGGCTTAAATTTTTTCTTCAGTTCCCCTAGATTGAGAAATGTTGAGCGTGTGCTTCCTTTTTGGTTTTCTAACTCCAAATCTTTGCACATTTTGTTGTAATATTTGACTTTGCCACCTTGAGCTGACCTTTGAAATTTTCTGCTCATCTCTTGTACCTCCTCATTTCTTCCATTTGCTTTAGCATCTCTAGGCTGGAGAGCAAGTTTCAGAGTCTCTTCTAACATCCATTTTGAACTTTTCCTTCTTTCTTGTGTTCTTAATGACTTTTTGCTTTTTTCCTGTACGATGTGATGTTCTTGATGTCATCCCACAATGCTTCTGGTCTTTGGTCTTCAGTGTAAAATGTATTAAATCTGTTCTTCAGATGATCTCTAAATTCAGGTGGGATATATTCAAGGTCATACTTTGGCTCTCAGGGACTTGTTTCATTTTTTTCAGCTTCAGTTTGAATTTGCATATGAGCAATTGATGGCCTACTCCAGAATCTGCCCCTGGCCTTGTTTTGACTGCTGACATGGAGCTTTTTCATCATCTCTTTTCACAGATGTAGTCAATTTGATTTCTGTGTATTCCATCCAGTGAGGTCCATGTGTATAATCGTCTCTTATGTTGTCTAAGGAGAATATTGAAAGTGCCTAGGCTTCCAAAAGAACCAATATATCTGTGTGGGAAGAAGTACAGCCAGAGCGCCATGGAGGCCAGAATAGCCAAACTTCAGCTCTCATACTTCGGACATATTGTCAGGAGGGATCAGTCTCTGGAGAAGGATATCATGTTTGATAAGGTGGAGGGTCAGAGAAAAAGAGGAAGACCCCCAGCAAGATGGATTGGCAAGTGGCAGCATCAGTA
>NW_006408629.1:3810572-3811404 GCF_000296735.1 Chrysochloris asiatica
CTTAGTAGTGTTGTGAGTTTTATCTTCTAGCTCACTAGTTCTGGCTTCTATATCTTCAATTCTACTCCTTTGCCCTTTCAGTATATTATCCATTTCTGATATTGTGTTATTAATCATTTGGACCTCTTTCTGTAGGTTTTGAGTTGTTTCCAGTGCTGTATCTATTTTGTTTGATTGTTCCTGTAGCGCTTTCCTAACTTCTTCTTTACTTTTCTCAACTCCAATGTATAGTGTTTTGATACATTTTATAATTATTTCTCTGAATTCCTTCTCAGACATTTCCAAAGCCTGTTCATCTTCCCAGCTCATTTGTCTCAGCCACTTTATCTCATTTCTGAACATGAGCTGATATGGTCATCTGTTTCTGTTTTTTGGGCATGTTCAGGAATTTTCTGTGGCCTTAATACTTAGATAGGTGTGTGTTTTGGTATTTCTTATGCTTTCTGATTGCCTCCAGGTAGATGTGATCAGGAGATGTGCTTCCTATTTCACTCTTCTTCCTGAGAAATTTCAAGATGCCTCTGTTGGTCATTGTGAACTAACTCAGGTTTTAATTTTTGGCCTCTTTCCTTTCAGTCTGCCTGTCTCATTCCGCAATCCCCGTTCAGGCCTTTTTTCTAGTTGGTATCAGTTCAGGGCTGTCTGTGGCCATTTTGCACTGCTGTTTGGTTTTAAATGGAAAGTGTCACTTTAAATTTCGAGGAGGTCTGTGCACATGCATGATAGAACCCTCCGGGGATGGGGATGGAGTGTCCACTCACTCAGGCATCCCTCTAGTCACCAGAATGGAGGTGCACAGACAGCGAGAGACCAATGAACAGATACAAAAAAA
>NW_006408629.1:3812629-3858957 GCF_000296735.1 Chrysochloris asiatica
CCTGTATAGGGTTTCCGAGGCTGTGAATCTTTATGAAAGCAGATTGTCTCATCTTTCTCCCACATAATGACTGGTAGTTTCAAACTGCTGAGTTAACCTTGACATTAGCAGCCTGACTCATAACCACCACACACTACCAGAGCTCCTTGAAACCCTAACAGCAATGCATTTTGATTTATCCTTGCTTATCTTGGTGCCTTCTTGCCTTTATAGTAAATTGCTTGTATGAGAAAAGGCTTGAGCCAGGTTATGAATGAGAAATTTCTGAGGTGGTTAGAGGACCAGGACTGTCAGGGAGACAAGTCTTGAGACCAGAGAATGAAACTATTAAGTAGTTCCTATAGACTTCTGATGCACACCAATCTGCATCATCTGCCTGCCAGAAGTCTGTTCTCGCCTTAACTAAACTAGTGTATGATTCGCTTCCCTGTTCCCACCACCTGGGTATCTGACTCATTCACTACCTTCCTCTGGAAGCTCCCTTCCTTTACAATATGAAAGGACATCCATCATAGCCCTCTCTTGTTGCCAAGATCTCATACCTGTACCCTTGCTTTTGGTGGTATGCCTCTTCAGCTCCCCCAGACACCTGGCTCCTGGCAATTACCTGGTTTTGAACTATTTCCTCATTTTGGACTATTCAGACATCTGGAATTTGAGATTCACTATTTCCTTAATGTCTACTTGGCTTCCAGCTCACTGCTTGTTCTGTCTCATTCTCTGTTGTTTCCACTGATAATTCCTATCTGGCTCTCAGAGCCAGGACATCTCTCCCAGTGTAGCCTGTTGACTAGCTTAAAATCATGGTCTACACATCCCCATATCTATCATCATAAAGAGCCCAAGTGGGCAATAATTAAAGCCCTTGGCAGCTAACTGAATGTTGTGGGTTCAAACCCACAAGGTGCTCCACAGGAAAAAAGTCTTGGTTATCTGCTCCTATTGTGGTGCTGTGGGATAAAGCATTGGACCATAAGGTCAGTTTGAACCACAAAGTCAGTGGTTCAAACTTACCAGCCACTCCATAGAAATCCTGTACAGGGTCTCTATGATTTGGAACCGACTCGATGACACTTAGCAACAACAATCTGCTCCTGTAAAGGTTACAGCCTAGGAAACTCGATAGGGGTGATTCTTCTCTGTCATATAGAGTCACTATGGGTCATAATCAACGCGATGGCATATAACCACCACCTATGTGGTTACAAATAGGCCTGCGAACCTCAAGGTCAGCAGTTTAAAACTACCAACTGTTCCGCAGGAGAAAGATGAGGCTTTCTGCTCCGGTAAAAATTTACAGCCTCGGAAACCCTGTACGTACAGGGTCGCTATGGGTCGAAACAGATTCCACGGCACATCACAACAACAACATTATCTATATAACGGAGTCCTGGTGTGGTGCTGAGGGTTAATGCGCCAGACCGCAAAGCTGTTTGAACTGCAAGGTCTGCCGTTCAGTCTCACCAGCTGCTCCTAGGAAACCCTAAACAGGGTCGCTATGAGTCGGAATCGACTCTACAGCACTTAACAACAACAACAACAACAGCAGCATCCATACAAGGGGCTCTGGTAGCGTAGTGGTTATCAGTCGGGCTGCTAACCTCAAAGTCAGAAGTTCGAAACTACCAACCGTTCTATGGGAGAAAGATGAGGCTTTCTGTTCCGGTCAAGATTTACAGCCTCGGAAATCCTATGCAGGGTCACATGAGTCAGAGGCGACTCCATGGCACACCACCACCACCACCACCATCACCATCACCTATAGAAATTCTCATCAGGACTGAATTTCACAATCCCAATGCCCATTCAATATTCACACCTAATGGCCATCCATCTCCCCAGGCTGATACCAGTCTTTACTACTCTGTCAACTGTTTCTGATTATGAAATAAAGCTCTAGGACGTTTCAAACCCCATGTATCTTGTATAGTTTATCTTAAGACAATTTACTACGTTTGTTATATTTTCAAAATGACTTTACTTACAAGCAGTATGATCTGTATTTTGTCTATAAATGTGTTATCATTCATCTTCCAATAGCAGTAAAAATGCATCTCAGTAGAGCAGCTGAAGACTCTAGAATCATGCAAAGAGAAAGGCTATGTGCTGGTGACCAGGAGGCAGGCTTGCAGAATGTGCCCTTTGACTGTTTAAATCATTATATATTCCTAAGTGTTTTTGTGTACATCCCCCCCCCCAAAAAAAAAAACAGAGGGAATAGAAGCAAATACTGTAGAAATGTGATGCACAGAGGAGATTGTATTCATTGCAATGAAACAATGAGTGTAAAACAGATGTTCTCCCATGTAAACTATCACTCAATTCACAACAAAAATTAAAATAAAAAAATAAAATCTCAGGCAGTGGAGTAAGTTTAGAAGATGTGGGTTTAAAGATCTTTTTTCTGAATGTATTTTCAGCACCAACTCTCTAATAGCACTGTTGTTGTTGTTAAGGGCCTATCGGGTTGATTCCAACTCATAGTGACCAAGGAGCAACTGGTGAGTTCAAACTGAACTTGTGGTCCAGCTTATCCTACAGTGCCACACCAGAGCTCCCTTTAGTGGCATGTTGTCATTAAGTTTCGTTGAGTGGGTTCCAAATCATAGTGACCCTGTGTAGGGCTTCTGAAGACTGACTGCTGAGTTTGAACCACCAACTTTGTGGTTCAAACCGACCTTGCAGTCCAGTGCATTATCATGCAATGCCACACTTAAACTTATCTGGGTCATACCTTCCTGTCCACCTGAGAGTAAACCCTTAACTTTGGATGGAACCACAGCCCAAGGCACTTGGGCTTTCCCTTACAAGACTAGCAACACTAAATGGAATAAATCATATTGGATAAAGTAGAGTGGTTGATTTTAATCAATTTACTTTAAATTGGTGATCAAAATGGAAAACTATGAAAAATGTTCAAATTAGTACCTTCATTTAGAATTTGGCCAAAATGGCTACAGAATTCTAGGAAGAACTTGAAAAATCAGACCTTAAGCTCACCATTTTATATTCAATGCCATTGCTATGACAATGAAGAGCTCATATGCTGAGCATTTCCATTTAGAAGCAGATAGGGAACCAATGCACATGAACTGCCCTTCCTCTTATGAGATGTGCTCTCATCTCTCCAGGGAAGGAACACGAACCACAGGATATGAATCTAAGTGCAAATAGAGGGATGAGTTTTGAATTCCTTCATTGACTAACTGTTCAGATTTGTGAAGTCAGGTAGTGTTAGGATATGCCAAGAATCGTAAGAGGCTGGGGAAAAGGTCACCAAACCATTGGAATGCACTATATTATGAACTTAACTTTGAAATCACTTCTTGGAACTGAATTAAATAGGAGCACTACAGTGTGGTGAATTATTTAATGTCTCTTCTGTAAACTCCCACCAAACAAGTTTTTCTGATGGGTCTGGGTATGAGAAGGTTAGGGAGAGGTGCTGATGGATTATATGATATAGTTGTAATTGTTGACAAGGTTAACTGTGAAAACTTGGAACTCTGACGTGAATAAAATGAGTTATCTCAGAATAATCGGAACAGGGAATCTAACTACCATCAAGAAGAAAGAGCCAGTAGTGGAATGAATCCTTAGGGTCCTGAGATCCCTGTGCATTGACCTTCCTTGACACAGAGACAGAAAGCTGTGGCATGGGAGGTTAGCAGAGGAGCAGCAGAACCAAGAGCCAGAGTACGAGACAGAACAGTGGGCTTCCCAGCCCATAAAGTAAGTAAAGCTGAGTGACTTTAGGCAAGATGCTTTCTTGTAGAGTGGGGTGCCTCTGGGCATTTAGTTGGGGAAGCTAAGTTTGCTGCCCTCACAGAACTAGAGCTGAGTATTTTCAGGTGAGGTTTATGGTAGAGCGGTGTGGCTGGTAAGCATTTATCAGCAGCCCCAAAAGAGCTTTCCAACTCTGCCCAGGAAGAGAGAGTCCTGCCTGTAGGCATGGTAGAGGAGAGACAAACTGTCCTGACTGAAAGAAGTATGCACTGAGCATTTCTGACCCGGAAGTGTAAACTGTTAGCTTCCCTAATAAAACTGTGAGTACGGTGCCTGAGTTTTTTGTGGCCATTGCAAAGAATTATCAAAAATAGTTGGTGCCCTTTTTTTGTTTGTTTATTTGTTTGTTTTACAAGCACCTTCAACCCTGCTGGATAAAGGTAAGTCAAAGTATTACTACAAAATCATAGACACCTTTATTAAACAAAAATATCAAAACATGAAGTTTTTGTTTCTTGGCATATCCTTCATCTAGGTCTATACGCTTCTGAAGGCAGTGATTCAAGCTCTGTAAACATACCACAAAGAATTCTGCATTCTTCAATTTAACCACATCAAAACAGCCATTTTGGCATCCTCGAGGAACTCAAATCATGTTCCTTTTAAATGTTGTTTGAGTTTGGGGAACAAAAAGAAGTTTGACAGGGGCAAGATCATGGCTGTAGGGTACATGGGTTAAGGTTTACCAGTAAAAGTCTCCTAAGACAGCCCTTGCTACCATTGAAGAACAAGCATAAGCATTGTTGTGATGGAAACACATTACTCAGGGCAACTTTCCTGGGCTTTGTCTCACCAATACAGTTTTCAATTTTATTAAAATTTCTTCATAATAAGCTTCCATGATCATCCAATGTCCTTCAAAGAAAACCTATCAAGATTACCCCTTTGAGATCTCAAAAAGCAGTTACCAAAAATCTTCTGAACTAACCTCTCTGCCTTGAATTTAACTGGCCCAGCAGATCCCCTTGGAAGTCACTGTTTCATTGGGCTGTTTTTTTAAATGGGAGTCCTGGCATGGTGCTAACCATACAGTCAGCAGTTCAAGCCCACCAGTCACTTCTTGGAAATCCTATACAGGGTCACTGTGAGTTGGAACCAGCTTGACTACACTTAACAACAAGAAGAAGACTAAGGAGTCCTGGTGTGGCACTGTATTTATTGCTAACCAAAATGTTGGTGGTTCAAACCTACCAGTGACCCTTCAAAAACCTTATACAGGGTCGCTGTGAGTCAGAACTGACTTAACAACACTGCCAATGACAACAAAACTAAGGAGCCCTAGTAGTGTAGTGGGTTCCATGTTGGGCTGCTAACCTCAAGGTCAGCAGTTCAAATCCACCAGCCACTAGACAGGAGAAAGATTAAACGTTCTGCTCCCATAAAGAATTATAGCCTTAGAAACCTTACACAGGGGCTCTGTGAGTCAGAACAGACTCAACAGCATGCAGCAGCAACAAGAAAACTAAGGAAGTGTATTACTGAGAGAATTTGTTTACAATCATGCACTAATTACAGAGATATGTTTAAACACATTTTGTTTGAAAGAAACCTATGCACGTATGAAACCCTAGTAGCATTAATTTTTTACTTACCTACATATACAAACATTTATATAGTTGGGTACCTTCCAGATTTGTTTGGACTATAAGGAAGTGAATAAATAATATGATTTTCTGAGTTACTTTACAGCTTTATTAAAGTCGTAGCACCTGAACATCACCAGCAATGTCACCATCTCCAGGAGCCAAAATTTCAAGTTTTTGAAGATTCAGTGAAGAGTCAAAGATCTTTGAAATTTAGCAGGAGGTTAATTTGTCCTTGGGCACTATTGAATCTGCTGAAGAAGGGCCCCACAGAGTTTTGTTTATCACTGTGGCAGTATTCTTTAAAAGCAGATCCTCCTTGCCCTGAGGAAGAGGCAGAGCAGAGTGCTAGAGAATCCTGTGATCTTCCAGACCTGGAAAGTGGCCCTCAGCCCATTACCTAACACCCACAGCACTACATTCACCTCATAGCTGGGCGTGTTAGACAAAGAGGCTTTTTCTTCATGATGCAAAAACATCGACTAGCTTTTCTTTTTCCTTGTTCAAATGTGTAGGATTGTATAGCACAGTGCTAGACCAGCTCAATACCTGATTGAAATAACCCAAGAGGAGGATGGAAAGTGAAGGCTGAATTCAGAATGCTCTGTGAAAGTACATCTGTTTTATATGAGACACACAATCTGTCTCATTCCAACCTGCATTTCTGGGTCACTTGAGACATTTAAACTGCACTTATAATTAACAGCTATTTTTAAACAGTGAAAAAATAGAGCACTGGTAAGGTACAAAAGCATTAAAATTGCCCCAGTTTTCGCTTTTCAATAGGACACACCACCGCAATATGCTTCAAGATCAAAGAGAGCTCAGAAAAAAAGAGAGACAGGCCGATCAGTGGGGATAAATTGTTCCCATTATGATGGTGCAAGAATAGGGTTCTTTCAATTGAAACAATTTAATAACCACATTCATTACATTGGTGTCCACTTGGTTTTATCTGAGCAGTTTTTGCATAACTGGGGAGCAAGTTCAATTGAGCTTATTCTCTAGAAATTAAGATGTGCAGGGTTTGACATTCAGAAATTAAGCACTAATAGTCGACAAAGCAGTTGTCTCGAGATTCCCCTTGGATTTCACAAGATCTGCCTACCACTAATTATGTCAAATGCAAATGCATTCTCTAAAAGACCAGCCCAAAAATTTCATTAGCTTGTTTCAAAGCAGCTAAGGTTACATTATGGTGATGATAGGACATCAGAGTCTTGTCTTTAGAATATGTTTATGGAACCTCTTGTATAGCTTAAGTATAACATTGCGATTAGTAACCATATTTCCCTCAGCTATCAAGAGAGGAAATCTTTCAGAGTGCTCCTCCAATATTCTGTGAAATCAAGACAATCAAACAGAATCACAATAAATACTGAAAGTGCCGATTTGACAAAGAACAAGGGAATCTTTGATTTAGAAGGGGGAAAAAGTTAGTTTTCCAACATTGATTTCAACTGTGGATATCTACATACTAGAAAAAGTGTTGGATTTTCTTCCAACTAGCTTTTCCAAGAATGGTTGCGTTTTCCAGTCCTCAACTGCCCTATGGAGCATAATGTGTCATTTGAAGTGTAGTTTATCCTAAAGTGCTGTTTTAAAAAGATATTATGGATGGAACTGTAGAAATTCACACAGAAGAAGAAAATCCAGGGTTTACATATGATGTATTAGACATACACAATCCATTCCCATCTGCTCCCCTTGCTAGGAAGTAAATCATGTACAGGAGCATTTAAAAAGACATTTCCCAGTGTACACTAAATCCTTCTTTGTTTTCTTATTGCTGCCAAACAAGTGGAAAGTAAAGAATTGTTGAAACGCACATTGAGTGGCAACTTCATAATAGCTGCATTTCTCCTTCCTTTCTTTTTTTTCCCAAAGACAAAGTATAAAAATTGAGGAGTTCCCTTTACCTCTACAAAAGCTTTTAAGTGATAGCTTTTCTATGAGCACTTTTGTCACTAGACCTTTTCCCCAGATGGTATTTGCAATATAAAACCACTATGGATTGGCTTATTGAGGAAAGGAGATAGACTTGTACAAATCACTGGAAAGATAAATAAACTATAGTGATCAATAAATAAAAGCCAGGCAGGAAAAAAAAAAATCAAACTCTGGCATTCCAGACCAATTAAGACGTTATTTACTGCCCATGTGATTGTAACTTCAATGCACTCCTTCCTCGTCTTCATAACAGAGGCATTTGTTTTGCTGAGAGAAAGATATATAACTGATGCGTAAATAGAAAATGATATAGATAGATTTTATGTCCCATAAAACTGTTAATCTGTGCTTCCCATTAAATGTAAAGTACATTTTTTTATTTAGACACTGCACTGGTATAATTAAAATAAAGTATGTAGCTTTATTTTTTCAGTAAGTCATTTCTAGCCATAGAGATCAAATAACAGTGCAATAGCAGCATGAAATGTGGTTTTGGTAGTCTGAGACCACATTTCCTGAAACTAAAACATGGGAGATAATAGTGTGAAGGTACAAATTAAATGCAAATAAAACAGATTCCCTATTGTTGTTAATCCCTGGATTGGGTTTCAGTGGGGAAATTAGCTGTAACATTTAACTTCGTTGTATAGTAATAGTTGATATGTTATGTTACATTTTGAGATCTTTGATGGAAACTATTTGTGAAGGATGTAAGACTACCTGTCCACCTTTCAGGAAAAGGATGGAAGTGGCCTGGGGCAAACTGAATGAAACTATACTGCCCAGAGAGCCTCCAGGGTACTAACTTAACAGAAGTTGGCAAACACTCATTGACTTGTTACATAATTGATGTACATTTTTGTGGCAATTTACTTTCATTCACCCAGCAAAACTCCTTTTGATTTTAGAGGTGTGTCAGCATGTCTTAGCAAGATCCCACTGTTGAGGGTAACTGCTCTGAGCACATCCCAAATTTACCACCAGAGAAATTTAAACTTGTGTTACAGTGTCTTGGTTTCCCTACACTGTAATAAACCTTCTCACCATGGAGATAAAGTGCGGCTGAAAGTTGAAAATTATGGTTTAAAATGAATTTAGTAGAATCCCCTTTTCTCTCAGCTCAGTTCCACATGAACCTTTTTTCATGTGTTTTTAAATTTGTGTCTTGGGATTTTCAAGTGCACAGATAAAAGCAATTGTTTTGATGAGATAGGACCTTATTCTAGACAAGTTACAAACTCATGATTTGGTGCTTTCTGGTAATCAATCTCTTTCTTTTATAAAAGAGCATTTGTTTTATAATCCTATAATTTGCAGTTGTCTCTTGACTCTCAGTAAACTTTTGGACATGTTAAACTCTGTATTGCTAAACTCTATAACGACAAGCTGCTCCTCAGAAACCCAATACAGGGTTGCTATGAGTCATACTCCACAGCACTTAACAACAACAATGTAACTATAAGCAATAGTAACAGTATGTTTTGTTGCTGTTGATAAGTGCCATCGAGTTGGTTCCAATTTATAGTAATCCTGTACAGGGTTTCCAAGGAGCAGCTGGTGAGTTTGAACCATCAACCTTGCAGTTCAAACCAACCTTGTGGTCAAGTGCTTACCCTACAGCGCCACACCAGGACTCCAGTAATAGTATGTTGCTGTTGTTGTTAAGTACCATGGACTCGGTTCCAACTCATAGTGACCCTGCACAGGGTTTCTGAGGCTGTAAATCTTTACGGGGCAGAATGCCTCATCTTTCTCCCGCGGAACCGCTGGTAGTTTCGAATTGCTGACCTTGAGGTTAGCAGCTGGTTTTGTAACCACTACGCTACTATAGGCAAAGAAAATAAATAACTTTTTTACTTAGTTCCAAAAACTCTCAGAGACCACCAAAAAGACTTTGCAGTCACTTCCTACCTTGAAACCTTATACATCGAAAGAATAAAATGCCACATTTACACAAACGAGCCAAGTTTTAAAATGTCCTCTTCTAGCACTGTAGGTTAAGTACTGGACTGCTAACTACATGGTTGGCAGTTCGAACCCACCAGCAGCTCCTTGGAAGTCCTATACAGGGTCACTATGAATCTGAACTGGCTCAATGGCACTTAACATCAACAAAACTACAAAATATAAGACTTTCCACCTATTTGCTCCTACCTATTGTGCTTCTGAGGAACCTTGGTGGCACTATAAGATAAGTACTAGACTACTAACCACAAGTTGGCAGTTCAAACCCACCAGTCACTCCGCAAGAGAAAAATGAGGTTTTCTACTCCCATAAAGATTTACAGCCTCGAAAATCTTATACAGCATCAACTATAAGTTGGAACTGACTTGATGGTAGTGAAAAAGTGCAAAATAAGATACACAAAAGATGATGCCCTTGGATGCAAAATAAAAATAGTGGAATATCTGCTTTTACTTATTGACTACAAAAAAATTAAGTTCTACTTAATTTGCTTATATATATGGAGCTCTGGTAGCATAGTAGTACAAATTGGGTTGCTAATCTCACAGTCAGCTGTTTGAAACTACCAGCCACTCCATGGGCGAAAGATTAAGGTTTCTGCTCCCATAAAGATTTACAGCCTTGGAAACCCTATACAGACAGGGTCCTTATGAGTCAGAGCCAACTCTATGGCACATAACCATATATAGATAGCGATATATACAATCTGTAAAGATAGACACACATATTGTGTGTATCAGTAAATGTTTTAACTATTGCCATGCATAATTTGGAGTCCTGGTGTAGTGCTGTATGATAAACTTGTGGACTGCTAATCACAAGTGTGACAGTTCAAGCCCACCATCCATTCCTCAGAAACCCTATAGACGGTTGCTATGAGTCAGAACCAATTTGCCAGTGCTTAACAACAACATGCATGATTTCAAAAATTTGTAGGCTACTGGGCTGGTAGATTCTGTTAATTCTCAAATATTGATATTAGAAAGAAGTCCCAGAGATTCCATGTAGTATGCAGAATAATGAGCCCCAAAAGATGTCCATGTTCTGAAACACGGCTTCTAGAACCTGCGAATATGTTACCTGACATAGCAAAAGGAACTTTACAGGTATGCTTAAGGGCATAAACCCTGAGATTGTCCTGGATTAATGTATGTTGTTGCTGTGGTTAAGTGCTGTCAAGTCAATTCCAACCCATAGCAACCCTGTACAGGGTTTCCAAGGAGCAGCTGGTGAGCTTGAACCACCAACCTTGCAGTTCAAATGACTTTGCAGTCTGATGCATTAGCCCACAGTACCTCACCAGCACTTTGTATGGGCCCAGTCTAATCATGGTGGTGGTTATGTACCATGGAGTCAGTTCTGACTCATAGAGACCCTGCATAGCGTTTCTGAGGCTGTAAATCTTTACAGGAGCAGAAAACCTCATCTTGTTCCTGTGGAAGAGCTGATAGTTTCAAACCTCTGACCTTGAGGTTAACATCCCGACTCATAACCACTATGCTACCAGAGTTCCTTAATCTAATTATACGAGTCCTTAAAAGCAGAGAACACTTCCCTGTTGCAGTCAGAGAGAGAGAGAGATGAGATGGTAGAAGAAGATCAAATAGATGCAAAGCAAAAATTATTTGACCTGGCATTGTTAGTTTTGAAGATATCAGAAGGGGCAAAAGAAGGTGGAAGTCTTCTAAGAGAAGTTTGAAAGGCAAGGAAACAGAGTCTTCCCAATGCTTCCAGAAAGAACTAAGCTCTCCTGGTATCTTTGATTTTAACTCTGTGATCCTGTGTCAGATTTCTGGCATATAGAAGTGTAAGATAATAACATGTGTTCTTTTAAGCCATTAAATTTGTGGCAATTTGTTACAGAAGCCATAGAAAACGAATACATTCCATCTTCCTGCATGCATTCTGAAAGCTGGAGTATTAAGGCAGAAATGAACAGTGCACCAATAGGACTCAAGTTGAAATAATTTAAACATTTTTTAGCCTAAAATCTCATTAGAGTAACATATAACAGCAAAGTATGACCAGATGTGTTGGCTAAATATTATTTGTGAAAGTGGAAATAGGGTAGAAATAGCTCTTTGATGAAGACGAGATGATACTTTTCAGACATGATCCTTACCCATGACCTGAACATTGTCTTCAGAGTCACCAATATCAAAAAGGAGTTTTAAATGCTGCTGCAGTTCCCCAAATCCAAGGCACTTAAAGAATTTTGATACTCATTCCTCAACATTTGAACTTCAAAAGGTAAAGTTTCCAGGAATGACAGTATCGTGCTGGAAACATTAATGTGCCAGCATGAAATAATATCATTCTGTAGGAGGCAATAAAGGCATGAATTATGTCAAATTGTATTTGGTTCATGGATGTTACTGTACTTCTTATGGGCAGATACAGCTAACAAGCACACGAGCACCTGCCTGTCTCCTTCAAAAATTAAAGTTGTGTGCACAAACATCAGTCTAAGAAATCAGGGAACCGTTTGTGGCAAAATGAAAATGTGTACTGTTTTAGATACACCTCCTAAGGATATAGAATATCTCGTTACAGCAGAACGGAATTCTTTTCTCCTGGTCTTGCTCATCTCATCCTAGAAAGAACCATTAAACCATTTATATTACAAGTGGTAGCTTCTACTCCTGTTGGGTGATATAAAAGGCTAAGTGAACTTGTTGCTATGCTGGATAGGGCTGTCATCATGGGCTTTAGCCATTAATTGGTTTGGGGTCACTGGCCATTCCAGTTAACGTGGAGAATCTATTCTTCTTTAAGTAAAATGTTCAATAGCATCTCCTATTGAAATGGGCCAGATTCAAATGATATGCATCATTATGCATGTACCAGTGTACATGTGTATGAGTTTCCCTGCATTTATTTAGGGTCAGAAAACAGAGTCCATTTTGTAAAGTTTAAAGAAAGTGCTCACAGGTATCATCATCTAACATAGTTGTGTAAAAGTTTGATAGAAATAGAGCACAAGGAAAATGCCTATTTAAAACTCCATAAGCCTCATTATGACTTAACTTTTTTGGAGCTAAAGCACTAAGAAAGGGGCGGAGGGAGCTGCCTTTCTCTTCTCTGCCCTTCTCTGCAGGTGCACACAGATGACACTGCAAACAGAACCATCACTTCTGCTACAACCTTGGTAATAATGTGCTCAGTTAATCTACACAACATAGAGTCATCCTCTCAAAAAGGAATTCACTTCTTTAAAAAACTGGAAGGAAAATAAATATGGTGCAGTAAAATTGTTGAGTAGAGGAATCTATCTGGACATTTCACAAAACATTTCATTATGCTGACAATTCCCAGAAGTGCTCTCAAGAGTGCTTTAAGCTGAGGATTACTGCGCTGGAGCTGATGGACTTTTTTTGTAGCCCCTTTAAAAGGCAGTGAACCGTTTTTCTATTTTATTTAAATAATGCCCCTTAAAATGGATTTTTAGAGGTATAATAACTCCTTAAGAGTCAGTTATGCTAAACAGTTTCTCTTGATAGAAATGTTGTAAAACTCGTTAACTGCACAATTTCAGATGCCGGCTTGGTGAACACTAACTGACATGTGAATGACCAGAGTTTGTAAAATAAATTGCAATAGTTGTTGTATCACACAGCTAGTATTGCACAAGCTGGAGGCCACAAGGGGCTCCAACCTGACAGAAAATTACTTCAAGATGAATGAAAAGTGCTTGTTTCTCTTTATTAGTTTTTAGAGAACAATGAAAATGTTGAATTGTTTACAGAAGGGCTGATTAAATGTGGTCAGTGGGGCCATGTCCCTACTGCTAACTGTTGGTCGCCCCCTCCCTCCACCCCAACCTCCGCGCTCACACTCCACGCCACTTCAAGAACCCAGCCCCCACCCTTTGCTCTCTGCCACATGCATCTTCTTATACGCTATTATGGCTGCACATCTGTGTGTGAAATGTGCTCATTCTGACATTCCACTGCTGCTTGGCGCTGCAGAGGCCTTTGTTAGGTAAAACACTGTTGTCAAGCCTAACAAGCAGGTCATGCAATTTGCTGGACACTGCCGCAGAGAATAGCCCACGATGAATTGCTTCGGCCTTGAACAATGCTTAGTTCCATATTGGAATACGTATGTATTTCTTTCATTGTGCAGTGCTACAAAAAGTCATGACATTTTGTTTTTTCAAGGCTTTGATTTAAAAAAAAAAAAAAAAAATAGGTTGCTGGGGTTAGATTACCACAGAATAGCCTTTTTGTTGTATTTACTTAGGATAACTACTGTCTTCTGGTTAAAGGAAAAAGGCATAAAGTGATTTAATTGCTCGTTTGTGGTTTAAATCCCATTTATGTTTTACCAGAAAGCACAGTGAAAGGAAAGGGACTAACTACCATTTTAACTGACTGGTGTATTTAAAAGGTTGGTCAAAACCAGGGCATTTAGGAGGATGTTGTGGGGAAGGATTCTCACTATATATTTCCACAATATAAACAGCAGCCCTTGATGGAAAGAAATATGAGAACTCATTAATAAGCATGTGCCAAGCAGGGAGAAAACAGGCTTCTTACCAGACCAAGCAAAATGAATCTGATCCAGAAGATGTTCTGGTGAGCTAGAAATTTAAGAAAAAGCAAATCACTGCCATTTCAGCTCAACAAACGGCCTTCCAGGGCCCATCCCTTCCTTGCCCCAACCTTTCCCTTACACACTTACACACGCACACAGTGGAGAAATCAGCACTAATAGGGAGCAGTTCAGATGCTATTTGTGGCATTCTGACACAATACATAGTGCACACCCCTAATGTGCAAGCAGGATTCTCTTCGTTTCCGTGCAGAACATGCATTCTGAGCCTATTATGTGTATAAACAATGGCATATGTAATTACCTTTCTAGGGTGGCAATTATTCCTCAGAATCAACAACCAGAGTTAAAGCATGTTCCCCCAAAAGACATTTGGGGATCAATTCTGGGTCAATTACATCAGGCTTTGATTTCTCACATGGTGTCAGGATACATTTAAAAAAAAAAAAAGAAAAAAAAAAAGAACATTGTGAGGTAAAGGTTTAAGGTTTAACTCACACTGGTTTGTTTCCAACTTTGCTTTCGCACAATTGCTCTGCTCTTCCCCCATTCTCAAAACAACTATGATTTGCTGGATCTTATCTGTTAGACAGTTTTCTTTTTAGTAATATTATTAAATGCAGTGAATTTGGACTATGTACAGGCTTGATCTGCCCCTTGGCAATTTCTCCTGGGATGCAGCAGAGAGTAGGAAGTAGAAGTTCAAGCTTTAGAATTCAAGAGATCTAGATTTGAACACCAGGACTTCAGCAAGGTACAAAACCTCTGCAGAGGATATTATCTACTTCATATGGTTGTCTTTTGTTGTTGTTGTTAAGTGCCAGCGAATTGGTTCTGACCCATAGCCACCTGTATAGGGCTTCCAACAAGCTGCTGGAAAGCTTGAACCACCAACCTTGTGGTTAAAACCAACTTTGCAATCCAGCACATTAACCCACAGTGCCATCCCAGGACTTGTAAGATTTACATTAAATTAAGAACTATATGAAAATCACTTAGCTCAGTGCCTGGCCTTTTGTGAGTACCAAACAAATAGGACTATTGCTATCTTAATGGGCCAGTGAGCCGAAGTGGAAGAACCCTTAAAAGTCCATAGAGAAGGTAAGTGGGACAAGGGCCAGTGGAAGCAGAGTGGACTGTGGTATAAATAACAGCTAAACTTATGTACACAAGACACCATTTAAGAGTGTCTAGACTGGTGTAGCACTGTGGGATAATGTGCCAGACTGTAAAGCCATTCGAACTGCAAGGTCGGCAATTCAAGCTCACCAGCTACTCCTTGGAAACCTTATACAGGGTCGTGATGGGTCAGAATCAACTCGACGGCACTTAACAACAACAACAAGCCAACATATATTATGTATCCAGTTAATTGAACTCATTCTAAGTTAGCTGATTAAAAACTAAAACCAATAAAGGCGCTATTCTGTTATCAAAGGCTGGCTTTGATAAAATCCATAAGGTCCACAGTGAGAAAAGCTACTTCACACTCCTTGATCACCAAACATTTACTGAACACATACCTACTATGCACCAGGCACCTGCTAGACACCAGGAATACTACGTTAAAATTTCTAAAGTCTACAGTCATATTAGTGTCTTAACACTAGAAAAACTATGACGTACCTATTCACAGGTCAGGAATAATTTTCTGGAAAAAACTGTACAGTCAATCAACATACAGAAAACAAAGTAGAACACACTGCATACTGAAATAAATATGAGCTGTTTTGCTCTGTCTATGCCGTTTTGGATCTGTGAGCACTCCCCCAAATTTGATCTTAAACTCCCTATCTCTGAGTTACAGCTCACTCAGAATGGCAGGCCCTCAGGGCATGGAAGGTAAAAGCTTGTCAGGAACAAAAGGTATATTCACCTCCCACTTCCCAACAAAAGCATGTTAGACCTAGCAATGTATTTTCCCAACAGACAAGCCACACCTAAGGAGGAAAAAGAATTCTATTCAAATTAATCCAAACTTAATGTTTTAATATCTCTAAAATAAACTTAACATTTATGAAATCAACAAAACGGACCCAGTGGCACAGTAGTTAAGTGCTCGGCTGCTATCCAAAAGGTCAGCAGTTCAAAGCCACTAGCCACTCTCTAGGAAAAAGTCACAGCATTCTGTATCAAGAAAGATTACAACCTTGAAAACACTATGCAAGCCAACAAACATGAAGCAATTTTCACCATCATTAGCTATTGCTGTTGTTGTGAAGTGCTGTCGAGTTGGTTCCGACCCATAGTGACCTTTAGGTATTAGAGAGATGCAAATCAAAACAATAATGAGATATCTTCTCACACCAGCAATAACAGCTAAGTTCAAAAAAGCAAAGGACAATAAATGCTGGCAAGGATTTAGAGAGACTGGGATCCTCCTACATTGCTGGTGGGAATGCAAAATGGTTCCACCACTCTGGAAAACAGTATGGCCTCAGAAAGTTGGAAATAGAAATACCTTGTTGTTGTTGTTGTTAAGTGCCGTTGAGTCGGTTCCAACCCATAGCGACCCTGTACAGGGTTTCCGAGGGTGTAAATCTTTACGGGAGTAGAAAGCCTCATCTTTCTCCCGCAGAGCGGCTGGTAGTTTCGAACCACTGACCTTAAGGTTCGCAGCCCGATTCGTAACCACTACGCCACCAGAGCTCCTTATGGTCCAGCAATTCCTCTACTTGGTGTATATCTACAAGAAATACAAGCAAGAACACAAGTAGATACATGCATACCAATGTTTATCACAGCACTATTCACAACAGCAAAAAGATGGAGACATCTTTTTGTGCCCATCAATAGAATAATGGATAAAAAAAAAAAAAACAACTTTGATACATACACACAATGGAATATTATGCTACCTTGAAGAATAACAAGGAAGCTGCAAACCACTGCATAACATGGATGAACCTTGAGGACATTAGCGAAATTAGTCAGTCACAAAATGACAAATATTGCATAAGACCATTATTCTAAAAGCTTAAAAAAAGATGTTGTTGTTGCTGAGTGCCGTAGAGTCAGTTCCGACCCATAGCAACCCTATATAGGGTTTCGAAGGAGCAACTGGTGAGCTTGAACCGCTGATCTTGCAGTTCAAATGGCTTTGCAGTATGGCGTATTAACCCACAGCACCACACCAGGACTCCAAGAAAAGATATCCATACTAAAAGAAAAAAAAATATATATATAATTTGTTGGTTACCAGGGGTAGGAGGGATGGGAGAGAGGACCATATACAAGGAAGAGAAGGGCAATGCACAAGGAGGAAGGGAGTGGAAGAACAAGGTAGATAGGGGAACACTTAGGTAGGTCTGCATGGGTTAAATGGGACAGAGGTAAACAGTGATGTATGCTCAACCTTGGAACAACAGGGATACAGGGATCAAGACATAGTCTGAATGGGTAAAAGAGGGACAATAATGTTAAGATGCTTGACTGTCTTATGGATATTGGTTTCCCTTGCCTACTATAGACACTTGAGTGGGATAGAAAGGAATATTGGGAAACATGATTACAGAAAGCTTGTAAGCCCATCATCAGCCTATAATTGATTGGAATACCTAAAAGGGTTTCTAGAACTTGCCCAGTGAAATAGGCTTCTTGCAAAGCCTTTGTAGTGCATAGGACTTTAGGTGGAATCTTAATTCCCATCCAGAACCTTCTGAAGGTGGGACATTCCCACTTGAAAGGACATGCAGACTAACCCAGAGCATCTAGAGGAACAGAAGATGCTTCCTGAAAGAAAGACCAGCAAGAAAAAACAAAAACAGCAGTCCATTTGGCTATTACAAGATCAAGCAAGCTGTTCACCAGGGAGTCATCAAGGCAAGAAATCAAGTCCCTTCAAGACAAACCCCCTGCTCCAAGACTGAAACTCAAAGGGAACACACAAGTAGGCATGTAAGCTCGCTGACAACCATGTTCATCTACATGTGAGTGGAAGTGGCAGAACATCAGTAATGAAAATGTGGATTGAGTTTGATCACGTTCCATAGACTCCTGTCAACCTTGAGATGAGAGAGAGAAGAGGAAAGGCTGGTTTGTTCGAAGTTTGGGGAAACTCCTGAACCCATAGTACATTGACTTAGCCATGTTGGGCTAGAGCTGAGAGTGAAGTGTCCAGCTGATCTGAAGTGAAGGGTGATGCACAAGAACACCCAAACTTGAAGATAGTACCTATTTGACCTAGCTTCGATGGCTGGATGATCAGAACTCGAATAGAGGAAGATAAAGAAATTTGATAAAGGAAGCAAGTGTAAACTGCTACAATTTGATGAAATTGATCTATTCTTATGGCTGTTGTAGCTCAAAATACCAACTAAGAGGGAAGGAATTTTCACATCAAACATCAAACCTATCTCCTTGGTATATAGGGTTGATAGGGACAGGCAACTTAGACATTGATTACCTAAAATGGGGGTAGGGGGAAGGGGCTATAAAGGCACAAAGTGGCTGGCTTACAAGTGTTCAAGAGGGAGTTTAGTTTCAGAGTGTGCAAGGGAAGGTAGAATCCCACTGAATAGTTTTCATCTCATCTATATGGATCTGGTGAAAGGAGATAGGGATAGGATTCTTTTGATTCAATAGTAAGTAATTTTTATCAGGACTAATTGCAATTGTCACAACTGTAAAGGTAGAAGTCTTGTAACAAAAAGGGGAAGTAGTTAATCTTACATTCCAGAAACAGAGGACCCTAGGACTATCAAGAGAGAAGAGCATGAGCTGGACATGGAACTCTAACCAGAGGAGTAGTGACACCAGAGAAAAAGAGAGGTGACAGCATGGAGAGATGGGGCAGCTGAGGACTCTAGACTCATGGAAAGGGAAAGACTGTGTGCTGGCAGTCAGCAGTATGGCTTGCAGAAAGTGCCCCTTGGTTGTTTAAATGATTTTATATTCCTGAGTGTTTTTGTGTACAACAACAACAAAAACAGAGGAAGCAAATACTGTTAAATTAAAGCAAAAAAAAAACCCCACTATGAGACAGTTCTCTCTCCTATAAGGTAGGGTTACTGTGAGTCAGAATCAAGTCAACAGCAACAGGTTTTTCTGTTTTCTGTATCAGAGGTCTAGTAAAAAAAGGAAATTGAAATGTCATGAGTTGTGTAATACAGATTGAAAATACTTCATAAAATAAAAAGAAATTACTTCATTTCCTTTATTGTCTTGTTGCTGTTGTTAGGTACCATTGAATCGGTACCGACTCATAGTGACCCTATGCACAACAGAATGAAACACTGCCCAGTCCTAGGCCAACCTCACAATTGTTGCCACATTTGAGTCCATCGATGCTGCCACTTGGCCAATCCATCTTGTTAGGGGTCTTCCTCTTTTTCTCTGAGCCTCCACCTTACCAAACATGATTATCCTTCTCTCAGCAACTGGCCCCTCCTGACAATATATCCAAAGTATGAGAGACGAAGTTTATTGTCTTGGGACACACATAATTAAGAGTAGGGGGAAATGTGCCTGGAAACAAATTGTAAATTTATTAAAGGCAATGAGCATATCTTATTTTGTGTTGTGATCAGCATATAGCAGGTACTTGGTTAAGTTGAAAAGGTAATGCATACTTAAATTGAGTTGAGGGGTTGAACTGAGACAATAAAAAAGAATAGGTTCAATCTTCTGATTTCTGATTAAAGAAGTACATGATCTTGAAAAATTCCTTTGTAACAGGATTCACAAAATTGACATCATCAACTGCTGGCCACTGTAGTATTCTTAATGTCTTCATTTGCTTCCACTTTCAGTGAAAATACCAAAATGATCCTCCAGTGGTTTTCTTTCCATTAAGAAAATGTGGACGATGACTTGAAGCAGGTATTCAGTGGCAGTTGTCTACCCCTGTTCTAGGGGCATTGTACCTGTGAACAAAATGGGAAGCAATTATTAATCTAAGCCTTTCTAAGAACAACTTTTCAGAGGTACCAAGGTTGGCCTTTCACTGTTCACTAAAATTTATTTAGTTCAACATTTCAAAAATGCAACACCAGGGTCTTTAAGTGATGACTGAAATCTATCTCATCACCAAATGCAGTTCAGAAACACTATTATCTGCATATTTTAAAATGAAAATTCCCCAACCCAGATAACTACACTATGTTCTTCTTTCCTTACCTTGATAAATAGAAATGAAGTCCCTCATTTTATTTTATTCTATTTTATTTACTTATTTTAAACGAAAATAAACTCAACAAGAGATACACCATTTCAATGATTTCTACATGTACAATTCAGTTACCTTGATTACATTCTTCAAATTGTGCAAGCATTCTCACCATCTGTTTCCAAATTATTACTCCAGCATCAACATAAACTTCATTCAATCTAACTTTCTAATTGCTGTTGTGATGTGATCCCACATAGATAACTCTCTAAAAGAGCCAGTGGTCCAGGAGGACATACTTTACTAATTAACTAAGCTATAGTTTTGTTTAACAAATATGTCAGGGGATTGTTTTGTTTTAAGGTTTAGGATTTAAAGATTGTCTCAGGGCAGTAGTTTTAGGAGTTCACCCAGTCCCCAAAAAGTATGAATTCCATTGAAAATTTGAAATTATGTTCCTCATTTTTTCCCCTTTAGATGAGGATTTGTCGATAGAATTTTTACCAAAATGTTGAATAATGGTTGCCAGGCACCATCTGGTTCTACTGGTCTCACTGAAGGGATTTCATGGAGACAACTGGGTAAGCATTCTATTTCCTTCTCTAATTTCTGACTCCTTCTTCCTCTGCCATTCCATGGGAAGGAAAACTAATTATTGTAGTTTGGATGGCCATAAAGCCCCTCTTGAGGTCCCAAGCTCTACCCCTGGTTGTGGCACCAAAGGGAATGACTGGGGAACAAAGAAGCCTGTCATAAAGTTTCCCAGCTGTACAAAAGCACACTTTCTACAGCAAAGGCTCTGAACTAATCAGATCCGTTGTTGCAGACCGTGTAAGACTAGTCAGAGGTTCGAGGCCCTCTAGGGCTGAGTGTAACAAATGAGGCCACTGGCAGTTAATGGAAAATTGCTTTCATCTTAATATTCAGGTATATATATTAAATTAATACACTGGAGCCTTTGAAAATCCACAGATAAATGTGATATTTTCCTAAAGCTGAGACTAAAGGTTGCAAGGTTAAACCTTTCTCCAAAGGATTAACTAAAAATATCTTAGCTACTTCTCGGTTCTTTGTTCTATAGACAAAGAACCCATCCTCCCTAATCCCTTTTCCAGGTGCAGCCCATTCACCTGGGCTTCTCCTGCAGAACTCTCACCTTCCCCCAACTGACCTCAGGGGCTTGTTGTTGTCAGGTGCCATCGAGTCGGAACCGACCCATAGCGACCCCATGCACAGCAGAACGAAACAATGTTTGATCCTGGGCCAACCTCACTACCTCTGCCACACTTGAGTCCATCAATGATGCCACCTGGCTGATCCATCTCGTTGGGGGTCTTCCTCTTTTTCTCTGACCCTCCACCCTACCCAGCATGACATCCTTCTCCAGCGATTGTTTCCTCCGGACAATATGTCCAAAGTAGGAGAGACGAAGCTTAGCCATCCTGGCCTCCAAGGACCACTCTTGCTGCACTTCTTCCAAAACAGATCTATTGGTTCTTTTGGCAGTCCATGGCACTTTCAGTATTCTCCTCCAACACCACAACTCAAAGGCATCAATTCTTCTACGATCCTCCTTATTCACTGTCCAGCTTTCGCATCCATATGAGGCTATTGAAAACACAATGGCCTGGAGAGCTTCTCTACGTTGGAGAGCAAGACCTCAGGGGCTATAGATATGTTAATTGGGCCTGAGAATCCAAGTTGCTGGCCTGGGATTCGAACCAGTGAAGTACAATGTAAAGTTACCTGAATGTCTGGAAAATTACTGATGTTAGCTGTATCCTGTTTTAGTCCCTCCCAGCTTGGTGTGAAACTCCTCCCCTAAATAAAACAGAGGCCCGGGCCTCCCCAGGTGTGCATTACTGGTTGGAAGGCATGGAGTAAAGATTGCGGTGCATTACGGGTTGGAAGGCATGCAGTAAAAATTGCAGGGCAGTGAGTTGCTGCCTGCAGAGGCCATGATGCCTGTAGTCCCAAGCCTACCCACCAGTGATGTATCCACTCTGGCTTTGGGGTGCCTCATTGTCTCCCTTCTTCTGTTTGTCTGTGTATTCTTTCGCTATCCCTATCGCTGCTGGATCTCCCCTCCTCGTGAACCAAACACTCGTGACAACTATGTCGAGGGAAAACCCCGACAATCCGTAAAAGACAGGCAAACACCAATGCTTCAAACAACGGTTACAGCAACAAAGGCCCACGAGAGCAATATCGAAGGGTCCAAGTGGGTCCCACTTTGGGCTTATCAGTCATACTCCTTTACATGCATGTTATTAACACCATCTTGTACCAAGAAAGAAAGTAACATTTTACAAGAAACATTTCTAATCATTCATATACTCAAGGGCTGTTTGTCCCATTGCTGTTGCTGTTATTAGGTGCCATCAAGTTAGTTCTGAGTCATAGGGACCCTGTACAGGGTTTCCTAGGAGTGACTGGTGGGTTTGAACCAATGACCTTGTGATGAGCAATCCAGTGCTTAGCCTACAGCACTACACCAGGACTCCTTGTCCCATTGCAGATTCACTGAAATAAGATGTAAAGCCCAAGAACACACAAGTAAATTTAGCCTTAATTCTATTTATTTATTGGTTGTTTTAAAAAATGGACTAAAAATCATTGCATTTGTGCTTAAACACCCTTCAATTTGTGAGAGAGAATATCACACTACACGGGCTTTAAAAATTCACCTTAATGCTAAATAGCTCAAATGAAAGCCAGCTTTGGTTATCTCCCATTCTGTAAAACTGGACAGATCTTTATTCAAAATCAAGGTATTCTAAAAGGCAATTTATTTTGACATCTAAAACCCAGTACTGCCACTCCTCATAAAGAAAACACACACACACAAATAAAATTCAGCTGTAATCATGTTAGGCTCCTTCCTTCTCTACCCATTTTCCCAAAGATCACTAAAACCTGTTACTTCTTAATTTTAAATGTCTTTTGCAGTTCCCTTCTGTATTCCTACCACCTCCATTGTTATTGTTGTTGTTCTTGTTGTTGTTGAGTGTTATTGAATCAGTTCCAACTCACAGTCACACTGTATGAGGTTTCTGAGGAATGACTGGTTAAGTTTGCAATTCTGCTGACCTTGCAGTTCAAACTGACCTTGCAGTCTGGTACTTACCCTACAGTGTCACACTAGGTCTCCCTTGGTCAGTCCCTAGTCTCTTTAGTCTGGGATATGACAACTCCTACTTGTACCCAAGCATGGCAACAGTAGTGAGGTTGGCCCAGAATCGGGCAGTGTTTCATTCTACTGTGCATAAGGTTGCTATGAGTCGGTACCGACTCAATGGCACCTAACAACAGCATCAACAACTTGTACCTAGGTTTTCTCTGCTGTAGTCTTAGCTCCTTCCAGCTCAAGCTGCCTCCACTGAGCCTCTACTTCTGCCATTCATGCCAAAGTCCCTGTGAGCTGGGTCTCCTAAAGTCTGATTTTAAGAGGCTCAGCACTACTGTGACCCTCAGCCCATTATCTCTAGGACAGAAGAGACAGAAGCAACGTCAGTCCACTAGATGATGGGTCTGGAATTCATTTTTAGGCCTCGAAGGTACTGAGTTGCACTGCAATACTTTCTCATCATCTCCCCCATCAACTCCAGACATGTTGACCCAATCCTTTGAATTAGATTCTGCACTAATTAACTTTCCAGTTCCCATCAATGCCTATGCCTTGCCAAGAAATTAAAACTATATGACTAGGGCTTTGATACAGCCCTTTTCCAGATTCCACTCTAGGATTCCAGCTACCGGTCAGGATCCAGTTGTGACTAGACTGATTGCCCACTACCATAATTCTTAACTCTCAATTTCAACAACTATTCCAGCCTTCTAGCTGCCCCAACACTCCTGCTGAATTGGATCTCCTCAGGTACCACTAGACCAATAAATAGCATCAATATAAATGGAGAAAAGATTGAAGTTGTCAAAGACTTCATCTTGTTCAGTTCAACCAGCAACATTCATGGAAGCAACACTCTAGATATTAAATGACATATTGAATTAGTCAAATCTGTTGCACAAGATATCTTTAAAGTGTTCAAGAGCAAAGATGTCAGTTTAAGAACTAAGGTGGACCTGACCCAAGCCATAGTATTTTCAATAACCTCATATGCACGTGCAAGTTTGGCCATGTATAAGGAAGACCATAGAAGAATTGATGCATTTGTGTTATTGTGGTGGAGGAGACTATTAAAAGTACGATGGATTGCCAAAAGAACAAACAAATCTGTGTTGGAAGAAGTACAGCCAGAATGCTCCTCAGAAGCCAGGATGGCCAGACTTGGTCTCTTAAACTTCAGACATATTATAAGGAGGAACCTGTCTCTGGAGAAGAACATCACGCTTGGTAAAATGAAGGGTCATCAAAAAGAGGAAGACCCATGATGCCGTGGAGTGGCACAGTGGCAGCAGCAATGGCCTCAAGTGTAGCAACAATTGTGAGGTTGTCACAGGACCAGGCAGTGTTTCATTCTGTTGTATATAAGGTCACTATGAGTTGGTACCAACTTGACAACAACAACAGATACCAATGTGTTCCTGAATTAATCCCCCAAGATCATCACATCTGCTTGTCTACTGAGGTTTGGGTGACCGGCTATCCCTAGTGAAGTCAGTTTCCCAGTCCTTGATATACACAGTCTTGGTTTCCTACAGTTCTCAGCCAACCTATGTTGCTGAGACTCTACACAGGAACCCCTCTTCCCTGTACAGGCCAATAATCACATTATTATAATTTTTAAAGGGGGTATCAGTTAATCTTTCAGTCAGTCAAGGAGTCGGTCTGTCATTTATTAATTTACTCTCACTTCATGCCACAAAAATGTTGAAGTGGCTAACATTGACTTTATTAATTCGCTGAACAGTGAATAAGGAAGACCATAGAAGAATTGATGCTTTTTTTGTTGTTGTTTATTAAAACAAAACAAAACAAAAAACACTTAAATTCTTCTGCCTGAATTTTGATGTTTCCATTTTCCTATTTCACTTCATTTTCTACTATCCAGCATAAAGTCTCTGCTTCAAGCACACAGGTCTACTGTCCTGAAAACCCATTCTGAATCTTTATTCTGCCTTCTTTTCTGCCTTTTTCTTAATTAGCTCTTTTTGATCCTTTGGCTTCTCACTTGTGATACATTCTAAACTAAGTCTTTCCTAAGAAACAAATCCACACTGCCTTATCCCTTATCTGGATTCCTCTGGAATAATCAATATCACATAGTTTAGTACTTGATTTTCTCTAAATGTTTCATGTACATTAGTTCCCCAGGTAGACTGTTAGCTCTTTGAGAGCTGGGATAAAGACCATATCCTTTACTTGTACCTTCTAAGTGCCAGGTGTTGACCCCTAGAGGAAGAGCAAAGTTCCACAACCATCTTCACTCTACCTGTACTCCATTCCCTAGCCCACACCCCAGGAACAAAAGAGACAAGATGATTGAATCAAGTTAAGGGACATGAACGAAGCCTCTGATAAGGGGATAAAGCTTTGGGTATATTGAAAGAAAAGGTTAAAGTTAAAGCTTTGACTTCTGAAGGCTATGATCTCTAGTTTTCCTCTTGTGGGGTTCTCATTTTCTTTGGATTGCTTCCCTCTGTTTCCGTAGACCAGTGTGATAAAGCAGGTCTTGAACTGACTCATTCAGAAGAGATCCTCCTTTGCCCACATAAGCCCTGTTGTTTTATTTGCCATCAAGTCAATTCCAACTCATGGTGACCCCATGTGTGCAGACTAGAGTTACTCCATAGGGTTTTCCTGGCCATGACCTTACAGAAACAGATTGCCAGCCTACCTTCCAGAGCACCTCTGGGTTGGTAAGAACAGCCAATTGTTCGGTGAGAGAAAAGACTGTTTTATGACAGTCTACCTATATAAACATTATAGCCTAGAAAATCCTATGGGCAGTTCTACTCTCCCACATTGAATAGATTCAGGTCAAAATCAATTTAATAGCATCTAGTAACAACAACACACCACATATACACATACAAGCATATACTTTGATATGATACTTGAAAATAAACGGGTTTAGGCAAATCCCATGATCATGAAATCATTCGTCTTTTGGTCAAGTCTGTGTCCACTTTGAAACAATTGTCTTGATTAGCATGTGAGACACAGACTTCCAATTGACCACTAATACTCATTACCACCCCCCTCATCTTTTATTAAAATGAGTTCTCAGGATGCATGACCACAAAGACTGTATTTCCAGGCCTTCCAGGCAGCTAGGTATGGCTAATGGGATCTGAGTACAACTTAGGAGTGTAACTTCTAAGGAGTGTTCTTAAAGAGAATGGCTGTGCAATTTCAGCTATGTGAATGAGACCAACACCTCAGATAATCTAGATGTAAGACAAAAGTGTACGTCTCTCTTATAAAACAATAGAAGCATAAGCAGTATCTTATTTAAGCCACTATTTTTAGGGGTCTCTTAACAAAGATACCTGTTGTAATAAATGGTGATGGTTGTGGTTGTGTACCACTGAGTTGGAAAGTCTCATTTTTATCCTGTGGGGCAACTGGCAGATTTGAACTACTAACCTTATGGCTAGCAACCCAGCTTATAATCCACTATGTTACCAGGACTCCTTAAGTGCTATCGAGTCAATTCCAATCCATAGCGACCCTGCATAGGGTTTCCAAGGAGCAGCTGGTTAGCAAAGCACTATAACTCCAACTCTGCCACCTACTAGTGTCTGACTTAAACTCTATAAACTTGTTTTGTTGTACCTACTTCATAGAGTTACTGTTAGCAACATAGCGCCATGTTTTTTTGGTCTATATTTCTTGCTTTGAGTACTCATTATAACCCCAATTTTAACACAGTGCCTACATATAGTAAGCATTTAATAAGTACTAGCGGTTCCTTTTGATATGCCAGATCTAGACCAATAATATCATACCATAACAAGAGTCCTGGTGTGGCACTGTAGGATAAGAACTGGACTGCTAACCACAAGGTCAGTGGTTCAAGTCTACCAGCAGACTCTCAGATTCCTTATATATAGGACCGACTCCATGGTACTTAACAACAATTACTGTAACAACTAACCATTTAGATAGGCCCAAATATCTGATATAATACTACTAACATACCTATGGTGAAAAAAAAAAAATCAAAACCTTAATTTTTTTATAACTTATTTACAGTTGTAAATTTGTGTAGCAATAGTTCAGAATCTCGGGAAAAGTAATTCTTCTGTTTCCCCAAAGGAAGAGGGGCACTTCTTGCTTACACAAAATAGCAGGGATGAGAGTTTTCAGTAAAGCGCATTTCTCCTAGTGAAGAGCACTTAATAAACACATACACCTGGCTGCTTTCACTTCCCATGAGTGGCAGCCATTTTCCAGTCATTGAAGTAATTCAGTCTGATCTGTTGAGGTGATGGAGTTTGACGAACTGTGAGAGCCTGTCATTAGGAGGAGGATAGATTATAGTCTTTACATAGGACATTATAGTGCTTACATTTCTTACCCTCATTGTCTACGAAACGTGTGGGGAAAGTAAGAAGATAAAACTAAAATTCAATATGAACTGATTTAGGGCTTCTCTCTCCAATAAATGGCATGAGCAGTTACCAGTCCATATTTTTTTCCAACGTGTACATAAAGTTCCAATCTTTTTCTAGCTAACTCATAAAGACCTCAAAGCTCCAATCTTTTTCTAGCTAACTCATAAAGAACACAAAGATGATGCACAAAATTCACTAGTGAGTCCTTGCAGTCTTTGTATTTCCACCTTTAAAATGTTATTCGTGCACTCTGTCTATATAATTATTTATATTTGGTTCAGTAGAATTGTTTACTTTTTTACTTAAAATTCTCATTTAAAATGGAGGTTATACCTAGATTAAAGCTTATTAAAATTAATATGGATTGAAAAAAGTAAGTCTGAATTAATTAAAAGTATAATTACAGACAATTTCACAAAGATTGTGATCATGACAATGGTAGGCATTTGAGAAGTACTGAGCTGAATACTTTATAAGTATTATCTCATTTAGTCCTCACAATAGTCCTACAGCAGGTATTAGAATTCTTATTTCAGAAATTAGAGAGCAAAACCTGAAAACTGTTAAGTAACATGCTCAAGGCTATGTAGTAGTAGACCAGTTTTGTCTGCTGCAAAGCCTATGAACTTAACAGCCACATTAAACTATTGAGTTTTTCCTTAATCAATAATAATAGGACAATACAACAGATTTGGTTAACAAAACTCTAAAGTGACCAGGGTCCTTGCTTCAATGAAATGATGAAAAGTATTTGAAATTAACTCTCCAATTATTTTAGCTAGGTAATAATTACCTGCCATCTATGCCTAAATGTCCTAGTACTTCTATGCATTAAATTGAAGCCTCACAGAAACCCTATAAAGTATATGACTATCTCCATTTTACAGATGGAGAAAAAGGCACTCAGCAAAGCTAAACAATTTGTCCAAGATCACATATCTCACAAGTGGCACAGTCTTTGTATTCTGTCATTCAGCCACACTATCTCAATGCCTCCCTTGCAAGGCCTTTCTCTAAAGTGCTTCAAAAGTCTGCTTTTTAAGTCATATTGTCATCTCCCTGCAGTTTTATGTATACTATTTATTATCTCAGCAAAGCTTTAGTTCAGAAACAATGCAAAAAGTAAACTCTAACCCAGGCCCTACCTTCATTATCATAAATTTCAAATTTAGTGAGGTCTATGTTAATGGGTTTTACTGTATATAGAAAAGAGTTTAATAGTCACTTAGCTCAGCTCTATCTCCATTAACAAATCTAAAAAGCCACAAAAGGTGAAGGAAGGAAGAACAGTGACCTCAAAACCAAAACAGATAAGGAGTGCCTGTAATTTGTACGCTAGCAAAAAGTCAGAATATAATATTGATAAGATGTAACAACAAATTCAACCCTATGCGTTTAAACGCTCTATTTATCGATTAAAGAAAATTAATCCTAATTAGGTGTTCATATTAAGTAACATGGCCATAGCAAATCGGCAATCATAATTAAAAGTTCATTTCAAATCTCTTTGGTAAGCAGTGAAATGATGTAACAGGCTGGCTGCCTTGTTCTTTCTTCAGTGTTGTATAAATGTGCACATAATGTGATCATTCCTGGCTATTTAACATGGTCTTCTTTGCTACTGACGCTGCATTTGTCTGTAATGAAGATATGTATCCATGTGCACCCTGAGTAGAGAAAACCCACAAGATGTGACAGTCAAGCCCATGTCTGCAACACTGCTTCTACTGCTCCCACCATCCGGTTTTTCTGTGTAGGTCATCTTAGTGCACAGAATAGTCAAGACAAATCCCATATGATTTGGGGAGGGAGGGCAGGGGATCTTCTAGTATGGTGCTGTAGAATCAGCACTGACTGTGAACCACAGGTTGGCTGTTCAAACCCACGAACTGCTCCTTGGAAACCAGGGTTGCTATGAGTCGGAACTTAACAACAACAACAAACTGAAGCAGCCAAAGAGCGTTGGCAGTGTAATGGATTACAAGCTGGACTGCTAACCAAAAGGTCAGTAGTTCAAATCTATCAGTCACTCAAGAGAGAAAGAGGAGGCTTTCTGCTCCCATAAAGATTTGTTGTTGGTTTTAAGTGTTGTTGAGTTGGTTCCGACTTATAGTGACATTACATAGGATTCTGAGGAGCAGTCGGTGGGTTTGAATGTCTAACCTTATGGTTCAAACTGATCTTGGGGTCCAGTGCTTATCCTACAGCACTTGGTAAATTGGAGGGTCAGCGACAAAGACGAAGGTCCCTAACAAGATGGATTGACACAATGGCAGCTGCAACTGTGAGGATAGTGCAAGGTTTCTTCTGTTGTACATAGGGTCCTTATGAGTTGGAACAGCTCCAATGGCACTTACCAACACAATGTGCTTTTCACTTTTCTCACCTACAAAAATGTAGAAAACAAACCCTTTGTATGCCACAATTTTGTTGGTGTTAGTTGCCCTTGAGTTGAACAGTGACTCATGCCCAGTGGAATAAAATACTGCCCAGTCCTGTGCCATCCCCATATGGTTGACAATTGAACCATTATGACACATAGAGTTTGGTTTTGTTTGTTTGTTTTTTAAAAAAAACTTTTATTGTGAAGTGAGTGATGGTTTACACAGGAGAACGTCAGTTTTGCACTCATCCTATCATGTTTTGTTTCATTGCAATGATTAAAACCCCCAGCATGCATTATCAATTAACTGTATTTGCTTCTATTCCCTCTGTTTTTGTTGTTGGTATTGTTTGTTTGTTTTTTTACACAAAAACACTCAGGAATATATAATCATTTAAACAACCAAAGAACACATTCTGCAAGCCAGCCTCCTGGCCGCCAGCCCATAGACTTTCTCTTTCTGTGAGTCTAGAGTCCTCAGTTGCTCTATCTCTCCATGCCTCCATCTCTAGTGTTGCTTCTTCTCTGGTTAGGGTCCCATGTTTCACTCATGTTATTCTTTCTTGATGGTCTCAGGGTCATCTGTTCCTGGAATGTAAGATTAACTACTCCCCACTTTATGTTACTAAACTTCTACTTTTACAATTGTGACGATCACAATTAGTCATGATAACAATTACTCACTGTTGAATCTAAAAAATCCTATCCCAATCTCCTTTCACCAGACCTATCTAGACAAGATGAAAACTATTCAGTAAGGATTCTACCTTCCCACACACACTGCACACTCTAAAACTAAACTTCCTCTTGAAAACTTGTAAGCCAGTCACCCCATCTCCCCATGCCCTTTTAGGTTGCCAGTGTCTAAGTTGCCTGTCCCTATCAACCCTGTATATCAAGGGGATATAATCCTTGATGTGAAGATTCTGTCCCTCTTGGTTGGTATTTTGAGCTACAACATCCATAAGAATAGGTCAAGTTCATCAAATTGTAGCAATTTACACTTGCTTCCTTTATAAAATTTCTTTATCTTCCTCTTGTCAAGTTCTGGTTATCAAGACATCGAAGCTAAGTCATGAGTACTATCTGCAAATTTGGGGATTCTTGTGAGTCCCTCCCACCCCACCACCACCACCACCACCACCTTCATATCAGCTGGACATGTCACTTTCAGCTCTAGCCCTCGGTGGTTATGACTCATAGGGTTTTTGTTGGCTGCTTTTTTAATGTAGATCGCCAAGCCTTTCTTCTCAGTTTGTCTTAGCCTGAAAGCTCCACTGAAACCTGTTGCACACCATGTTGTTGTTGTTGTTGTTGTTGTTGTTGTTAAGTGCCATCGAGTCATTTTCGACCCATAGCGACCCTGTACAGGGTTTCCGAGGCTGTAAATCTTTACAGGAGCACAACGCCTCGTCTTTCTCCCGCGGAGCGCCTGGTAGTTTTGAACTGCTGGCCTTAAGGTTCGCAGTCCGATTCGTAATCATAGCAACATGTAAACCTCCACTGACAGAGGGGTGGTGGCTGGGCATGAGAGGCAGTGGCCAGAAATGGGGCCTGTATCCCTTACATAGGGAGCGCTGCTAATGGAGTGGATTACAAGGGGGTCTGCTAACCACAAGGTCAGCAGTTTGAATCTACCAGTCACTCCGCAGGAGAAAATGAGCTTTCTGCTCCCATAGAGATTTACAGTCTCAGAAACCCTATACAGGGTCACTATGAGTCTGAACCAACTCAAGGCACACCACCACCATCCCTTACATGGAAGATAAAAAATTCTACCACTGAACCCAAAACTATTCCTTTTATATGTAAAAAAAAGATGACATAGCATCAAAAAATATATATTGGAGTGACATTTAAGCAACCACCTTTCCTCCTTGCCCAGTAAGTAGCTTTGCCTAAGCGTATATATAAATGTTGATTTCATGGTGATGCTCAGCAAGATTATGCAGCGATTTCTAAGTCCCGTGCCAACAGAAACCACTGTCACTGTGTACACTTGGAAAAAGGGGGACTTTTATTCCTTGGTTGGGTCCCTAAAAACTGATATAACTTCTTAATTACTAGTCACAGACCTACCTCTCAGTTGTTGTTGTTGTGAAGTGCCATTGAGTTGGTACCGACCCATAGCGACCCTGTATAGGGTTTCCAAGAAGCAGCTGGTGAGCTTGAACCGCTAACCTTGCAGTTCAAAAGGCTTTGCAATCTGGCGCATTAACCCACAGTGCCACACTAGTAAAACTGTGAAATTGGTTACCAGTTTGGAGTTCTGGTGTGGCACTGTAGGGTAAGCACTTGACCACAAGGTCGGCTTGAACTGCAAGGTCAGCAGTTCAAACTCACCTTGGAAACCCTATATAGGGTCTCTATGAGTCAAAACGGACTCAAGGGCACTTAACAACAACAACCCTTTATTTACATTCTTAAGGGTAAATCATCTGACCCTTACCACACTCTTTTCAGGTGGTAATGATAAAGGGGTTAACCACTCCTATGTGCATTTGCTTTTCTAATAGACCAGGATTTAATAGGAGTATGTTTGATGTATGACTGGCACTGTACTAGGTGCTTCACATATGTTTTTGTAACTCAGAGAACTGCTTGGATAAAAACAGAGAGGTATAGAGAAATGTATGAAATAAATTGTCTGGAACACATAAGGTTTGAGTATCAGTGCTTCCAATTCCAAAGCTTATGTTTATTGAATTACATCAAATCATTAATCATAGATTCCAGTGAATCTATGCTGGAAATTCAAACTATGTGTCAGTCCCACAGGAAAAATGCTTTTGACTGGAAGCACTTCCTTGGTGCCCTTCAAGTTAGATGAGATGAATCTAATTAGCTGTGCTAACCTAAAAGGCCAGATTTGTATAGGTGCACCTTAAGCCTTTTAAATGCAAGTTTATTTCAGGGAGATTTTAATTTGTTTTGAATCTATTCAATTAAATTCAATGTAGTGAACATTTATTGAATGTCTGCTCTTTGCCAGGCACTGTGTTAGATGCTGGTAGTAAAAAGAAAACTGACTGAGAGACAGACATTATAAATAAGTATAATGTGATTCACTGAATGCTATAATAGAGGCATATGCAAGGGATCATGGGAATACGTATATGAGGGAATGTTTAATTCTGCCTTGAGGAGAGATGTCAATGAATGCTATAGTTGAGCAGACCTTAAAAGACAAGAAACATAAGGTTTTGAAAAGGGTTGGAGAAGGAGGGTAAGAGTTCATTACAGGTAATAGAAACAGCATGGACAAGTGTGTAAATACGTCTGTGATGTTAGGGCTTTGATAAGAGTGGCAGTGGTAGTGGTGTGCCGTGGAGTTGGTTCTGTGGGTTTCTGATGCTGGTAGTTTCGAACTGCTGACCTTGTGGTTAGCAGCCTGATTCATAGCCACTACACTACCAGAGCTCCTTGAAAACAGTGTTGTTGTTGTTGTTAAGTTCCATAGAGTCAGTTCTGACCCATAGTGACCCAGTATAGAGTTTCCGAGGAATGGGTGGTAAGCTTGAACCACTGACCTTGTGGTTCAAAGGACTTGGCATTCCAGCACATTAATTAACCCACAGTGCCACAACAAGATTGTATAAATGGCCACAAATTCTTATTTCCCTTGAATCCAACTCCTATTATTATGACATTTGCAGATCCTCCCATTAAGAGGTAGCATCTATTTCCTTATCATCCAATCTAGTTGATGATGTGACTTGGCATTTGTTAGTAACCAATGGAGCTCTGGTAGCGTAGTGGTTATGAATCGGGCTGTGAACCGCAAAGTCAGTAGTTCGAAACTACGGGAGAAAGATGAGGCTTTCTACTCCCATAAAGATTTACAGCCTCGGAAACCCTGCACAGGGTCGCTATGAGTCGGAACCGACTCCACGGCACATAACAACAACAACAACAACAACAATAAACATTAGGAGTCCTGGTGTGGCACTGTAGGATAAGCAATCAACCATAAAGTTGGTTTGAACTGCAAGATGGGTAGTTCAAACTCACCAGCCACTTCTTAGAAGCCCTATACAGGGTCACTATGAGTCTAACTGACTCAAAGGAATTTAACAATAGCAACAAAGAACATTAACAAATGCAAAACAAGCAGAGATTTGAAATGTGCTTATGCATTTAGGCTCATGATGTTACTACTCTTGGAACCCTGAAGCTACCTGTAGGCAAACCCAGGTTAGTTTGCTGAAAGATGAGTGGTCTACCCAGAGAACAATTTAGGCCCTGGCTGACAGTTTGCTAATCATTAGAGATAGGATTCAGAGCCCTGGTATAGTGCAGTCAGATAAGCACTGGACTATGAATCACAAGGTTGGCAGTTCAACAGACCAGTTGCTCTGAGGAAGAAGAATGAGGCTTTCTGCTCCTGTAAAAATTTATAGCCTCAAAAATGCTATACCGGTTCACTATGAATCAGAATCAACTTGATGGCAGTGATTTTTTTTGAGACTTGAGATTATCTGTTGAATTACCATTTGACCACAGACACTTGGGAACTCAAGAGAAATCAGTTTAGTCATCCCAGACAGAAGAACCACCAAGGCAATTTGCAGAATTATGAACTAAATAAAACGTTTTAGCCACTAAGTTTGGGGTACTTTGTTATGCAGCAAAACCTAACTGATACATAGACTGTGTAAGGAGAGTACAAAGAATGTAGAAAGAATGATGATGAAGAACGTGCTTAGTGTTTCAGATACCATTCTAAGGAGTTTAGATCTATTTTGTAGGAACAAATTTCCCAAATTTCATTGATTCATGTGCCATTTATGTCTTTTATTTTTAAGATCTGCATACAACCTCTATTTAATTTTTCTTTAAGTTGTCTGGATTTTCACACTGAAATGTATTTAAATATTTATTTTAACAGCAAATAATACTGACTTGAAATCCCAGTTTAATGTGTAACTTCTGCTTTTCTAAACCTATTCTAATCCATAAATATAAAAATATATATAGATGTGTCTGTGTGCTACCTAAAATCATCTTATCTTTTGTGAGTGGTACATTCTGGGATTTCCTAATTGAGTCAGTAGAAATAAGGAGTATGTGAAGAATAGGTAGACATGTGGAGGCAGCTAGTAGACAGGAGTGAGGAGGCTGTTGTAAAAATCTAGGTCAGATCTGATTCGTGGTAGACAGACTTGAGGTGCATTCCTGAGGAAGAAGTGAAAAGACCTGATGGGACTAATTTTATGCATGTGGGGGTGATAATGGGAAGTGTGAAGGAGAGGTTGCTGTTGTTAGGTGCCTAAAAGTCAATTCTGATTCTTAGTGACCCTATACACAACAGAACAAAATACTCATGGGTCCTGCACCATTCTCACAAGTGTTACATTTGATCCCATTGCTGCGGTGGCTGTCAATCCATTACATTGGGAGTCTTCCTCTTTTTCACTGACCTTCCACTCAACCAATCGTGATATCCTTCTCCAGGTATTGGTCCCTCCTGATAACATGTCCAAAGTATGAGAAATGAAGTCTCACGGTCCAGGATTCTAAGGAGCATTCTGCCTGTACAGAATGATTTGTTTGTTCTTTTGGCATTCCGTGATACTTACAATATTCTTCCCAACATCATAATTCAAATGCATTGATTCTTCTATGATACTTTTTATTCATTATCCGACATTCACATGCATATGAGTTGACTGACAATATCATGGCTTGGGTCAGGCACACTTCAGTCCTCAAGCTGACAGCTATGATCTTTAACATTGAAAGAGGTCTTGTACAGCAAATTTACATAATGCAATACTTCATTTGACTTCTTGAATGCCGCTTCCATGAGTGTTGATGGTAGATGCAAGCAAAATGAAATCTTTGGTAACTTCAATCTTTTCTTTATTTATCATGGTGTTATTTATTGGTCCAGTTGTGAGAATTTTTGTTTTCTTTACATTGAGTTACAAACTGATCTTCAATATGTACTTTAAGTCCTCTTCACTTCCAGCAAGCAAGGTTGTAGCATCTGCATATCACAGGTTGTGAAGGAGTCTTCCACCAATCCTGATGCCACATGTTACTTCATATAATTCAGTTTCTCAGATTATTGCTCAGCATACAGAATGAGTAAATATGGTAAAAGGATGCCACCCTAGTGTCTACCTTTCTTGATTTTAAATAATTTAATATTCTCTTGTTCTGTTCGAATAACTGCCTCTTGGTCTATGCCTTATGAGCACAATGAAGTGTTCTGGAATACCCATTCTTCACAATGTAATCCATAGTTTCTTATAATGTACACAATCAAAAGCTTTTACATCGTCAGTAAAGCACGTGTAAATATTTTTCTGATATTCTCTGCTCTCAGCCAAGATCCATCTGACTCCTGCAATGATATCCCTAGTCCAATATTCTATTCTGAATCTGACTTGATTTTCTGGCAGTTCTCTGTCAATGAATTGTTGCAACCATTTTTTAATTAGTTTCTGCAAAATTTTACTTGCATGTGATATTAATGATATTGTTTGATGATTTCCACATTCCATTGGGTCACCTCTCTTTGGGATGGGCACAAATATGGATCTCTTCCAATAAGTTGGTCAAGTAGCTGTCTTCCAAATTTCTTGTCATCGATGCGTGAGCACCTTCAATGCTGCATCAGTTTTTTGAAATATTTCAATTTGTATTCCGTCAATTCCTGGAAGGGTAGTAGGAAAAATATAGCTGAAGTAATTGGCTTGGACCACAGAGTGGATGGTGATACTATTAAGAAAGGGGAGAGGGGATAAATAAAGATAATAGATTGATGTTGCACTTGTTCAGTTTGAGATAACAGGTCATTTGAACACAGAGGTCCAGTAGACATTTTGACATGTCTTGGCTGAAAATACCATTTTTAAAGTCATCAGCATATAGGTGGTAGGTAGTTGTAGTCATGAGAGTATATGATAGGACTTAGAAGAAAATATTTTCCCTATCTCAAAAGACCTGAAGGATATGATTTACTCCAGCTTGAAATAGTGAGTAGTTCCTATACGTAATAATTCTCAAATGGGTGTGGCAAGTACCTGTGTTGTTGTTGTTATGTGCCGTGGAGTCGGTTCCAACCCATAGCGACCCTGAACAGGGTTTCTGAGGCTGTAAATCTTTATGGAAGCAGAAAGCCTCATCTTTCTCCCACGGAACAGCTGGTAGTTTCAAACTGCTGTCCCTGAGGTTCACAGCTTGATTCGTAACCACTACACTACCAGAGCTCCTTGAATACCTGTGTAGCTTAAGAAAAAAAAAAATATATATATATATATATATATACCCAACTGTTTTTAATAAACTTCCTTTCATCCTTCATTGGTTTAGAGTGAAATGAGAACAGGGCTGAGGGTAAACAAAGCAAAACAAATCCACTGCCATCATGTCAATTCTGACTCATAGCAACCATAGGTAGGGTTTCTGAAACAGTAAGTCTTGTCATGTCAATTCTGACTCGTAGCAGCCATAGGTAGGGTTTCTGAAACAGTAAGTCTTGTCATGTCAATTCTGACTCGTAGCAGCCATAGGTAGGGTTTCTGAAACAGTAAGTCTTTACCGGAGTAGTTAGCCTAACCCACAGCACCACCAGGGCTCCGTAAGAGTGAGACAACTTTTACCAAAGTGAAGGAATTTTAAGATCAAAGTTGAGCCTTGGTGTTCAATTCTGCAGAGAGATTCAGTAGTAAGAGGATTAGATGATTAGTCTTTAATCAACACTGACTCATCAAAGTCTAGTAGCTGGAATGTAACAGGAGCGCAGCAAATGTTTAGTGAGTCATTTATGTAGCAGTCTTTTGTATTTGAAACTCCATTAGCCTCATATTCTCCCTTAAGCATTCAAGTCAGACAAGATTTCTAATTGTACTACAATCAGCACCAAAATCAATGTGGGATTTTAAAATGTTCTCTCCTCAGAGTCCCTGTATCCCCTCTGGGGTTTATCAGGTCTAGATGTTGGGTTTCTAGCCCATCACTGGGCATCATACCCAGACTGAGTCCCCTTCGTATTGCCAATGGGGCTGGGAGGTTTCCTTTGCTTCATCTCTTCTGGTGGTGGTGGTTGTATGCTGTCAAGTGGGTTCTGACTCCTAGCCAGCCTGCACGTTTCTGAGACTGTCAATCTTTATGGGAGCTGAAAGCCTCAACTGTCTCCTGTGGAGTGGCTGGTGGATTTGAACTGCTGGCCTTGAGGTTAGTAGCCCAATGCTTAACCCACTATGCTACAAATCTCATGTAATTAAATTTTTATTTTATTTTATTACATTAAAAAAGATGTTCTTTATCATGGGAAAAAGATGTGGTAGTCTGCTCCTGTAAAGATTTACAATCTTGGAAATCCAGTGGGGCAGTTGTTATGACTTGGAATCCACTCCACGGCAGTGGGTTTTCATTATAGACTCATTAGTGCAGCTGAATTTATTTATTTACAATTGTAAATGTGGCATTATATTTACAGAAGTTACACATTACAAAAGAATTGAAGCAGTCAAAAGTTAATTTATAAATATTCATTTACACTTGTTTTATAAGAAGGTGTTAAAACAATGAAGGAAAATGGGTATATAACAAAGAAATTAGGACACCACAATAAAAGAAAAAGGAAAGCCCTTTCACTTTTCCCTTGGTACTGTACTATCTTTACAATTCCATTTTTGCTTCAGCCTAATAAACGCATTATAAGTAAAACTGTCATGCTCTCTTTGCTCTCTGTCTTACTACTACTACAAATACCAGCTCGGCCCCTCTTTTAGATCCACTTCACAGGAAATCCAGACTTGAAAACTCTCCCCTATGGTTCTGTCTGTACTGGCTGCTATTCTGCAGCACACACTGGATCCAATTGCTGGAGAGGAAGGACTGCAGAACCAAACGAGTGAGAGTGAACACTTAGCTGAGTGAGTCAGGCGGGCCTGTTTGAAAGGATGTGGGTGAGCCAGAAAGTAATGAGAAAATAGAGGGTCGTACTAATTTTGATGTGGGGAACTCTGAAAGATTCTTCTGCTTGCCGGGGTATTTGAATATTTGGCAAACAGCTGGCGGGGCTCTAGGAGAGCATCTCTTGATTCACTTCCTCAGATGTTCAAAGATAAAATAAGGCAGCCCACACGCCAGCACATAGCTCATCGCCTTGCAGTCAGTTTTGAATTTAGATTTGAATTGTGATATCAATGTCATGGCGGCACATGCTTTGAGAAAGTACTTACAGAGAATAATTGAAAGATTCAGTGTGAAGCTTCTGAAAGCCATAATTTAAAGTTCCAGAAGCCTCCATATTACTCTCGCTATTAAAATTTAAAGTGACAGAAGCCCAATTATGTATGGTTATTTTCTTAAATAAAATCATATTTCTACCCCAAGTGAAAGATTCATTGCTGCCCACTAGTCTTTGTCAGGAGAGCGAGCGGATCTCAGTCGTTTTCCAATGTCAGCAGTGAAGACCAGTGGAAACATGGAGTGGCTCAGGGGAAGCAAAGCAAGCCTCCAAGGAGGAGCTAGACTTGCGGGAGGCTAATTTGCATGATAATCACCATTGTGGATCCTCTCTGGTGCCAGCCTCCACACTTAACCAAATGCGGTATAACTGTAACAGCAGCTGAGAAGCCTGGGTCTGCTTGGTAGCACACATTTTGCAAAGCCTAAATGACGTCAAAAACTGCTAGATACATGAGGCAGCTGGTTTTAAAGCTAAACCATACTGAGAAATGAAGACTGGGAATACAGTTTTAAAACACGATAAAGGATATAACTTTGGAGAACTTACCCTCTCCTTTCAACTCAAGGAAAATCTGTTTACCAGAAACCTGTCTTATTAGGATTTCTGTAGCTATTAAAGCCAGGACATGACAATGTTGTTTTTGTGTGCCTTCCAGTTAATTTTGACTCATAATGACCCCATGTACCATGACAATGTTGTTGTTGTTAAGTGCTGTTGAGTGGATTCTGACCCATAGCAACCCTGTATAGAGTTTCCAAGGAGCAGCTTGCAACTGCCGCCTTGCAGTTCAAGCAACTCTGCAGTCTGGCACATTAACCCACACCGGGATTCCCGCCATGACAATAGATCACTGAATATATAGAAATATTTCCTAGAATTTTTGGTCTGTATCAGATGAAAGTCGGGGCCCAGACTCTTTAGACTCTGAATCTTTCCATCAATTTCTTAGATCTGTTTGATTTTAATTTATACAAAACTCAGATTTGGGGACTATTATATTATTTAATGGTAGCCAGAATTACAATGAAAAATTACACAAGGCCAGTCAAGTTTAGACTATTAAACTATTATTATTTACTTAAAAAAAAAAAAAAAAAAACTTTATTCTGTAGACAAAGGAGCATGTGAATCAACTCATTTTATGATGCATTATACTGAATGACAGAGAAAGTATATATATGCATCAATACTAATCTAAGCAATATCTTATAAATAATAAATAATAATATTTCTCAAAATTTCCACAGTCTGATAAAACATTTACAAGTAGGTCTTGGTTTTGCTGAGTTTTATTGTGACTTTAGTATACCCTTTGGCATTTTGCAAGTCTAATTTTTGTTTTCTGGATGTTGCCCTAGGATCTATCTACTTTTTTGCAAAATTTGATCCTGTGATATGAACTCAACTACCCATCCTTCCTCTCTGTCCCAGTTTTCAGTGTGGCTTTTTCTCTTCCTTCCATTTTATTTATGTCTCAGTAAGAGGCGTTCTTCCTCTACTTGTATCCATGAGTCCATGACTGTCTTAGACTCTGGCCATTAATGATTTTGTCTCTTACATTTCCCACCTTTAACACTTTGTTGGCTTCTTCCTTATGTATATAGATATAGATACAGACATAGATATATAGATATATGGAATCCTGGTGTGGTGCTGTAGGTTAAGGCACTGAACTGTAAAATCAGTTTGAACTGCAAGGTCGACAGTTCAAACTCACGAGTAGCTCCTCAGAAACCCTATGAAGAGTCACTATGAGTCGGAACTGACTCAACGGCACTTAACAATACCAAAAATATAGATATATATTTCTAAATTTCTGTCTCTCAGTCTCCTTTTAGTCAATATTTGCTGATATCTTTACTTTCTTTTCTCTGCCTCCTCACGCACTCTTCAATCTTTTGTTGTTGTTGGGTGTCCTCAAGTTTATTCTGACTTGAAGTACAACTATACCATAGATTTTCTTGACTGTAATTTTTATGGAACTAAAAAGCCCCCCAAGTCCACAGCCATTGAATCAATTAGAACTCATAGTGACTTTATAGGACACAGTTGTTGTTGTTGTTAGATGCTGTCTAGTCAGTTTCGACTTACAGCAAACCTATGCACAACAGAACAAAGCACTGCCTGGTCTAGCAAGATCCTCACAATCATTAAGCTTGAGCCCATTGCTGCGGCCACTGCCAATTCATCTCATTGGGGGAATCTTCTTTTTTGCCGATCCTCCAGTTTACCAAGCATGATGTCCATCTCCTGATGATATATCCGAAGTATGAGAAATGAAGTCTTGATATCCTGGCTTCTAAGGAGCATTCTTCTTTTTGTTAAAGTTTTTATTGTGAATTGAGTGAAAATTTACAGGACAGATTATCAGTTTTACATTCAAGAAATCATATTTTGTTTCATTGCAATGATTACAATTCCTTCCATGTACCATCAGTCAACAGTATTTACCTCTATTCCTTTTTCTTTGTTTTTGATGTACACATACGAAACAGAAAATACATATACATTTAAATGTCCAAATGGCACACTTTGCAAGCCAACCTCCCATCTGCAGGCACACAGCCCTTCTCAGTTCATGGACCTAGAGTTCTTAGCTGCTGTATCTCTCTATGCCATTGCTTCTACCACCGTCTCTGCTGTTGCCTCTTTTCTGGTTAGGATTCCATGCTCCACTCACGTTCTGTCTTGCTGGTCTGAGGGTCCTCTGTTCCTGAAATGGAAGATTAACTATTCCCCCTTTTAGTTACACATCTTTTACATTTACAGTTGAGACCATCACAATTAGTCCTCATAACAACTACTCACAATTGAATTGTAAAATCCTATTCCCATCCTTTCCCATCCCCTTTCGTTAGACACATCTGGAAAAAGGAAAACTATTCATTGGGGATTCTATCTTACCCCCCTCGTCTGATACTAAGCATACTCATGAAAGCTAGTAAGCCAGTCACTTCGTGCTTTTATAGCCTCCCCATTTTTAATAGCCATTGTCTAAGTTACCCATTCCAATCAACCCTATGTACTGAGGAGGCAAGCTTCATCCTTGATATGAAAAGTCCTTCCCTTTTGGTTAGAATTTTGAACAACTACATCCATAACCAAAGGTCCAGTTGATCAAATTGTAGCAATTTACTCTTTGCTTCCTGTATCAAATTTCTTTATCTTCATCTGGTCAAGTTCTGGTTAGCTAGCAATCCAAGCTAGGTCAAATGGGTACTATCTGTTTGGGGGAGTTCTTGCATGCCTCGTCCTTCAGACCAGTTGGCCACTTCACTCTCACCTCTAGCCTGTGGTGGCTAGGTCTGTGTCCATGGGTTTGGAAATTCACCTGGTAGCATAGTGGTTATGAATCGGGCTTTGAACTTCAAGGTCAGAAGTTCAAAACTACCAGCTGTGCCGTGGGAGAAAGATGAGGCTTTCTGCTTCCATAAAGATTTACAGCCTCAGAAACCCTGTATAGGGTGGCTATGAGTTGGAATCAACTCCATGAGACATAACCACCAACCACCCAAAACTTCAGACCAACTAGTCCTTCCTCTTTCTCTCTCACCTCAAGGTCAACAGATGCCTATGGAACATGGCCAAACTCAGTCCATGTCTTCTTTGCTGCATTCCCCCCACTTCTACTCACAAGTAGACCAGGGCAGTCACCAGCAAGCATAAAAGACTGCTCATGTATTCCCTTTGAGTTTCAGTAGTAGAAGGGGGATTACCCTCATGAGCTGACTTCTCTTGCCTTGATGGCTCCAAGGCAAACAGCTTGCTTGATATATATATATATATATATATATTTTTTTTTTTTTCAAAAAATATCTTCTGGAGAGCGGATAGACGCAAGAACACCCACACTTGCAGATAATACCCACTTGACCTGACTTCAATGACTGGATGATCAGAGCTCAACCCGAAGAAGAAAGAAGAGGAAAAAAGCGTCGTCTGATACAATTTGATGAACTTGACCTACACCTATGGAAGCAGTAGCTCAAAAGAGGGAACAAGTCCTTACAGCAAGAATCATTCCCACCCCCTCCACACAAAGAGTAGACAGGGATGGGCAACTTGGACATTGGCTACCCAAAATGCGGGGCAGGGGGGTACAAAGGCAAGAAGTGAGTGGCTTACAAGCTTTCAAGAGGGAACCTAGATCCAGAGGGCTTGGAGGAAGGTAGAGTCTCCAGTGAGTAGTATCCAATCTGTCTGGGCGGGGCTGATGAAATGAAATATGGATTGGGCTCTTGTGATGCAATAGTGAATAATTGTTATCAGGACTGATTGTGAGGGTTGGAAAGGTAAAGGTGGACATTTTATAGCAAGGAAGGGAGTGATTAACTTTTAAGTCTAGGAGCGGAGGGCCCTGGGACCATCAATGGAGAAGAGCGGAGAGCGGGACCCTACCCAGAGAAGCAGTGAGGCCTGAGATGGAGGCAGATACGATGACGTGGAGAGATGGAGTAGCTGGGGACTTGAGATCCAGAGAGGGAAAGGGGCTGTGTGCTGATAACCGGGGGGTGGGGGAGGGAGGGAGGCTTGCAGAGTATACCCTTTGGTTGATTGATGATGCATGGATGGGAATGTAACTATGGCAGGGAAACAATATATGATAGAATGAATGTAAAACTAATGTTCTCCAATGTAAACTATCACATAATTTACAATAAAACACTTATTATAAATAAATAAATAAATATCTTCTATTCCTCTAGCTGTTCCAGATTGGTCTATATGTCTTTTCAAGTGGGAATGTCCCACTTCTAAGGAGCATTCTGACTGCACTTCTTCCAACACAGATTTGTTTGTTCTTCTGGCTGTCCATGGTACTTTCAATACTATTCTCCAATACCATAACTCAAATGCATCAATTCTTCCATGATCTTACTTATTCACTGTCCAACCTTCACACGCACATGAAGCTACTGAAAAGACTATGGCTTGGGTTAGGCACACCTTAGTTTTCCAACTTCAAAATCATATCACTTCTGAAAGAAGTGCGCTTTAGATACATTACAGTCCTGTTTCAAAGTAAAGCTAAATTTTAATTAAAAAGTCTTTAGACTTACAAAATCCAAGGAGTGACTTGTCTGTGGGAAGTCTTCTATAGCTACCGCTCCTACGGCTGATCTCACATCTAAATGGCAGCCCCCAAACAATTTAAGCACTTCGTGTTGTGTGCTGTCAAGTCCACTGTGAGTCATAGTGACCCTGTACAACAGAGGAGAACTGCCCCCACATGGTTGCCTAGGTTGTAAGTCACTGGAGAAGGATATCATGTTTGGTAAGGTGGAGGGTCAGAGAAAAAGAGGAAGCCCTCCAGTGAGATGGATTGGCAATATGGCAGCATCAATGGGCTCAAGCGTGGCAACAATTGTGAGGTTGGCCCAGGATCAGGCAGTGTTTCATTCTGTTGTGCATAGGGTCACTATGAGTCGGCACCGACTAGCTAGCACCTAACAACAACAACATTTATGGGAAAGAGCCCTGGTAGCGTAGTGGGTTACACATCAGGCTGCCAACCAAAAGGTCAGCAGTTCAAATCCACCAACTGTTCCACAGGAGAAAGATGAGGCTTTCTGCTGCCATAAAGATTTATAGTCTCAGAAACCCTACACAGGTTCACTATTAGTTGGAACCAACTCCATGTCATGCAGCAGCAGCCATCTTTATTGAGCATCGGGGGAAATGAAGATAGTAGCTCTGTAGGATAAGCACTGGACTGTGAGTCACAAGCCACTGGTTCAAGTTAACCGGCTGCTCAGCAGAAGAAAGATGAGGCTTTCTACTCTAGCAAAGAGTTACAGCCTATACAGGGTTGCTATGAGTTGGAACCAGCTTGACAGAACTTAACAAAAATCTTAACGGCAGCAGATTCCAGGTCTTTCTTCCTTGGAGCCACTGGGTGGGTTTGAACCATCAACCTTTCAGTTAGCAGCCAAAGCTGTAAAACGTAGCAGTATCAGGGCTTCTTTCTTATTTCTGCACTTAGTATAAAATAAATTATTCTATACTTGCTGATGACCCGACTCGATGGCACTTAACAACAACAACAACATACTTGCTGATACTAACTGATGAAGATCAAAGACTACAGTTTTTAGTATGGATTATGCCTCAACAATAAATACAATAAAAAATTTAAAAAAACAGAAGTTCTCACAACCTGACCAATAAGCAACATCATGATCAATGGAAAACCACTGAAACCAAAGATTTAATTTTATTTGGATCCACAATCAACATCCATGAAAGCAGCATTTGAGAAATCAAAAAATGACTTACACTGGGCAAATCTGCTGAGGAAAAAAAACAAAACAAAACTCGATTGAAGTGTTAAAAAATGAAGATGTCACTTTGAAGACTGTGGTACACTTGGCCCAAGCCATATTTTCAATTGCCTCATATATGCGTGTGAAAGCTAGATAATGAGTAAAGAAGACCAAAGAAGAATTGGTCTTTGAATGACTGTGTTGGTGAAGAATACTGAATACAGGGGCTGCCAGAAGAACAAAGGAGCCCTGGTAGCATAGTAGGTTGCACATTGGCCTACTAACCACAGGGCAGCAGTTTGAGTCTACCAGGTGTTCCACAGGAGAAAGATAAGGCTTTCTGCTCCCATAAAGATTTACAGTCTCAAAAACCCTATACAGGGTCACCATGAATCAGAACCTATTCAAAGGCATGAAGAAGCAGCACCCAGAACAAACAATTCTGTATTAGAAGAAGAACAGCCAGCATGGAATCATGTTACCAGGAGGGACCAGTCCCTGGAAAAGGGCATCATGCTTGGTGAAATGAAAGGTCAGAGCATAAGAGGAAGACCCTCAGCAAGATGGATTGCAATGACTGCAACAATGGGCTCAAACACAGCAAAAATTGTGAGGATGGCTCAGGACTAGACAGTGTTTCATTTTCTTTTATGAGGGAGCTTCCAAAAGTTCATGGGGAAAAAAATGGAATTAAAGGATAACTGAATTTTTCCACAGTCTTTTGAAACCCCCTCATACACAGGGTTGCTATGAGTTGGAACCAACTCATCAGCATCTAGCAACAAAGCTCTGGAAATCCCTGTGTGATCTTGCACCCTAGTTACACTGTAAACTTCCTGGTGCCCAGTATTCTGCTTTCTATATCTCCTAATCCACCTCCCCTCCACCCCATCACCTGGATTGTACTCAATAAGTGTTCATTTACGACTATCGAAGAAAGGCATAAGTAGCATTTGCTGATGGTATATTCCTTGGTTCATTAAGGTCAGATCACAACTTCTAGAGATC
>NW_006408629.1:3860587-3869696 GCF_000296735.1 Chrysochloris asiatica
GATAAGACTCTTGTGGTTCAATTGTGAATAATTGCTATCAGGACTGACTGTGACTGTTGCAAATGTAAAGGTAAATGTTTTATAACAAAAGGAGGGGAATGGCTGATCTTGCAGTCCAAGAGCAGAGGACCCTGGTCATCAAGGGAGAAGAGCGGAGTGCAGGACCCTATCCAGAGAAGCAGTGACGCAAGAGATGGAGGCAGAGACGCTGATGAGGAGAGATGGAGCAGCTGGGGACTGTGGACTCTGGGAGGGAGAGGGTCTGTGTGTTGACAGCCAGGGGAAAGCTTGGCGGGGTGTATCCTTTGGTTGTTTGATGATGCACGCAGGAAATTGTAATCATTGCCATGAAACGAAATAAGATAGGATAAATGTAAAGCTAACGTTCTTCCATGTAAACTATCACATAACTCACAACAAAAAAATTTAAAAATAAAACTTAAAAAGACTTCTAGAGTGCCTAAAGACTGAAAATAGTATGTTATCTCTCTCCCAATTTACATGTAACTCAAAATAAAATCAATTTACTAAACTATAAAACACAAATTTTACATATACACTAAAATAAAACAACTTCTGTTTTATTTGAAGCAAAGACTTCAAATCCTTTCTTGTGCTTTCCCTCTACATTTGGGTGTTTGTGTGTATGTGTGTGTGAGAGAGAGAACGAGAGTGGCAGAGGCAAACAGAAAGACAGACAGAAAGCATGTGTCCCTGTTTTCCTATAAGGCTCTCAACAATTCTGGGCCCATTTCTTAAAACTCTGTCAGAATACTAATTATAAGCACATATGTTACAAAGTGTGTGGTCCTGGTATGGCACTGATAGTAAATTCCTTGATTCATTAAGCACTATACTGCTAACCACAAGGTCAGCAGTTCAAACTCACTAGCTGCTCCTTGGAAACCCTATACAGGGTCATTATGGGTTGGAACCGACTCCATGGCACTTCACAACAACACCATGGAACCACATGTAGAAAAGAAAATAAAATAATTGCCTAAATTCATAAGTTTACTTGCTGTTCTCTTGAAAATCCACAGATTCTATTGCAAGTATGTGGTAAATCAGTTTCACATAATATGAATAAAAATGATGTAACATATTGCTTTATCTGCTATCACAATTGTATTGTGATTGTGTCCTGTGTGTTGTGATTGTGTCCTGGGGTGGTGCTGTAGGATAAAGGCAGGACAGGCATGATAGATTTGAACAAGGTCGGCAGTTTAAACTCACCAGCCGTTCCTCAGAAACCCTCTACTGGGTCACTATGAGTTGGAACCAACTTGAGGGCACAAAACAATAGTGTTTGAGGTGCAGTGAACGATTGCTAACAAAACGCTCATAAACATGTGACAAGCATAACCTCTTTGCATTTTATTTCATTAGATTCCAACACTTGATAAATGCACTAAGTACAAAATTTTATTTAGCTTAACTTTCCATAAATAATGTTTTCATAACACTCACAAAGCTTCGAGTAACAATCAATCAAAACCATCCTAGTTACAATTAAAAATAGATTTTTACTTATAATATGATGCGTTTATTCACAATAATAGATATTTGTTAATATTTTAATTCCATTTTAATAATCTGTACATAAATTGTCTCAGCAAATTTGTTTCCACTTTTACATTTTAAAAATATATGAATAATTTATTTTGACATACCTGGGAAGACTTTTGTCTTAGAAAACATTCGCATGTCTTACAAAAAAGTATAGAGAAATCACAAAATTCTTGTGAGTGGACTCTACAACTTATTATATATGGGCACATTAAAACAAAGTTTTTGAAACCATATATTGACAATAATCTCAGCAAGAATGCAAATTTAGAAATGAAACTATTGAATAATTGAAACAATCGAATAATTCAGTAACTTGATACGTGATCAGATCTGATTCTCTTAAAATATGTCCAATTAAAAATAAAACGTCTTCCTCAGTGATCTAGGGATAGGGCTTCTTGTGTCCTTTAAATAGGAAGCAAAGGAATCACTTGAGCAAATAGTATTATGACTCTGTAGAATGACTGATGGTCTTTGCAAAGGCCCAGACTGGTTTCATCATTCTTGAGATCATAGCACTGATTTGATCTTAGTCATGTGCAGTCAGTAAGGCCAACAGAGGTAACAAGTGTTTGATGAATGATACTTGAGACACTTTTGTCAGAGCTGCAATTTTTTTTTAGCTATACACTTGATACTCTTATATGTATATGTTCTTGGGCTTTATTTTTCCTTGTTTCTAGTGATGGATCAAACTGATATGGCAATTATAATAACACAGCTCTCTAAAGCTCTACAAGCATAACATCCATCTGCTTCCTTGCTAGGATCCTTTCCATTGCAGATTAAATAAATGACTATAGAAGTGAGCATCTTAATATAAGGACTTACTCTTCAGTCGTTGCCATATTTGCACAGCTTAGAATAGATCCTTTACCTTTTAAGCATATATTATCAATTGCAATTCAATTCATCCTTTACAATCTGCTACAAGCTACAGAAGCTCTCTTCTAGTTGAAAGGAAATTTCAGGGAGTGGGGGGGGGTGGAAAAACACATTTAATTTATCCTATTGAAAGGGGACCATTCTAAATGGTTTCTGAGCACTTTTGCATCTTTTACACACTGCAAATCAGCTCAGATATCTTAATCAGTGGCTAGAAACATATCCTTATCAGCAACATATTCATGAAAGATGTATGTGTGTGAGCTGCAAAATGTTTGGCAGAGACCCAGGAATAAAATAGAAAGAAAGAATACAGTAAGGAGTTGATGGAATAGCTTTGTGTTTCAGCTCTATTCATTTTTGGAATTTTCTATCATCTCTGTTTTTTTCTCTTTGGAAGGATAAAAGACAAACCAACAAAATGTCCGATTTCTGTGAATTGATTTCATGTTTGTATAGACACATATACTGTACAATGATCCAGGATGGAAGCATATACAGTACTACTAAACAGTGATGCATATAAGTACATATATACTGTCTCAGTCTTTCTAAATTTTCCTGTTCATGATACAATCATATGTAAAGGTTAGTGCTTTTTTGTTTTGACAATCTAAGTACTGTCTAAACATTGTTTCACAAAATCACGAGTAGTCCTTGACAATTAATTTCTGCAGTCAACGGTCTTCTCAAACTGGGCAACTCCCCTTGGAACTTGGAAGCCACAACAGCAGACTGTGTGAGTAAAAGAGTGAGACAATTCATTAGCCGATTCTGCAGCAACTCAAAGTGGCGGGGGATGTCAGCCTCTGCTCTGGTGCTTCAATACTAATGAGAGTCATTGCATATTCATAACCCCAAATACAGTCAGCTTCTTGTAAAAACTTTTGTCACCCAGGCTTCATGGCAAGAGCAAAGCACTGCACTCTTCATGTCGTGGCACTTCCGCCAAGTGAGTGCGAGAGCAAGATTGATTGTTTTGCAACGCAGCCTGATGGAGAACTAAAAGATGCTGCCCCAAGGGTCCTTAAAACTATGCTTAGCTTGATTGCAATGCCCCAAATAATCAAAGTAACAAAAAGGAAGCAGGAGCAGTGGATGTGTGTCTATATATACATAAACACACATATATATCAAACATTTAAAATATAGATATATGAAAAGAATATGCCAAACAAGAAATATGGCTTGAGTCTTCAAAGTAATTATCTGTTAGGAATGTAAAACTATTCCAATCAATTTTTATCATGTTGAAAGGAAAATGGTGTGCCCCAGTAAGCGTGTTTTCATATTGCAGAACCACTAGGGCAAATCTTAATAGAAAGAGATTTCTAAAATTGTCTGAAGTTTTCCATCATTATCAATACCAAAGCTTAGTGAACTAAACCTGTCAGTTCTGCCAAATCTAGTGCTACCTGGAATCCAATTCCTCAGCCACCTTCTTCTGTTGCTGTCACTGCTTCCTTGCTCGATCATCATCATTATGATTAGTTTCAAGAAGCTAGCCATTCAGTGTGCTTGCTAGGAAATCCTAAGGGACTAGCACTATACCACTTAACCCCCAAATACCTGTCCAGCATTCCCTGGAGTCGGAAAAGGGGAATGCATGTTCCAGCACCCACTTTGAAAAAGCCTTGAGCATTTTCCCCCTTGTAATGATGTCTTCCACTGGAATACCAGCACATTTCCACATTTTTCTGACAGGCTTACAGAACTTATATGAACTTCCCATAAAAATTAAATAAAACAGGACACTGAATGAAATTTTTCTAAGTGTGATCACATTTGAGTAATTAGATATTTTTTTCCAGATAGATAGTGTATATAAATATCTGCATAGACAAATCAGGAAGATTAATAGGATGGCAGGGAATGGATGATAAAGTGTTGTGGGGAAAAGATCTCACCAGACTGTTTTATATCCTAGTCATAGAGACATAGGCTTTGAAAATACAAGCTTCCCCTGATATTCAGGAATAGAACAGTCCTATGAAATCTTTGGTATGCCAGAATAGTGTAAAGTGAAGAAGCATTGTTGTTGTTGTTAAGTGTCGTCAAGTTAGTTCTGACTCATGGGATTCCCAAAAGCGGCTGGTAGTTTTGAACTGCCAACCTTGAGGTTACAGTGTTTATCCCACAGCACCACATGGGAAAATTTTTTGAGCATTCCCAGACTCAAAAACTTAACCTACCAAGTAAGACATAAAACCTAAAATAACGCTGACCCATAGTTTTGTGGAGGAGTCTTGGGGTGGTGCTGTGGGTCTGTGCACTAAACTGCAAAGTCAGTTTGAACTGCAAGGTTAGCAGTTCAAACTCACCAGTTGCTCCTTGGAAGCCCTCTACAGGGTCGCTGTGGGTCAGAACTGACCCAACGGTACTTAACAACAATAACAATAGTGTTGTGGGAGTCCTGGTGTGGCACTGTAGGTTACTGTGCTGGACTGCAAAGTTGGTTTGAACCACAAGGTTGGCTTCACCAACTGCTCCTAGGAAACCATATACAGGGTCACTATGGGTCAGAACTGACTTCAAGGCACTTAACAACAACAGTGTTGTGGAGTCCTGGTGTGGTGCTGTGGGCTACTGCATTGGACTGCAGAGTCGGCTTGAACCACAAGGTCACCAATTCAAGCTCACCAGTCACCCTTGGGAACCCTATACAGGGTTGCTATGGGTCAGAACCAACTCAATGGCACTTAACAACAATAGCAACAACACTAATTTTAACCTGTTCACAGACACAGGTTAAAAGCTATGGCTGCATTATGCTGAGATGCACAGTGTGGTTTCTGGGGAAGGAGCTTAGCAAATCCATTCTTACTGATAGGTGGGTGCTGACTCTTCAATGGCTTGCTGCAAAACAAATGCTGAACACGAGTTTCACTTGTCATCTGTTTTTGTAAAAATAAAAATCTTCAGATTTCTTATGGTTAGCAAACACAGGTACTAATGTAGGGCTTTCACAAAAGCTTAGTGGCGTAAAACAAACTTGAAAAGCGGGGGATACCTGTAGAAGGATTGTGTTTATGATTGATTGAAGTCACTGATTAGCCACAGATATTTTAAGTGTTAAGGCATTAAATTGTCAGCTCTATCAGTTTGATTGCAGTAAAACATGAAAACATTGACTTTTGTCTAGTTAGAAAAATTTATTTTTCCCAGAATGACAATCCTTTAAGTAGAAGCCAGGCAGCTTGCCAGCTTTCCATGTCAGAGTCTGAAGTTTGCAAATGCAACCCATATTTTCAAGTATTGTTCAAGGCTCAATGAATGGTGCACAGGTCCTTTGCAAATATTCTTGTAATAAACAAATTTCTATAGTATGCCTTACTTTGTAATCCTAGGGAAATAATTTATTCATTTTAAAGAAGCAAAAAACATTATAGTTTTATATTAATGGACTGTATATTGCTAGCACTCTTCACTTATTTAAAGTATCTCTCAAAAATAAAATAACCCTCTTTAGGCCACTACCCTTTGAACAAGTTTGATTAATATGTTTTATAAGCCTGAAATAAATGTTCATCATAACTGTCAGCAAGCTGACAGCTTTCAAAAGTCTTTGTTCACAGAATGAGTAATTTCTGTGATCTTCTTTAAGATACCATATTCCAGCCTAAAAGAAAGATGTTACAATCAAGCAAATTCTACTAAAATTTGATTGCTATTAAATCAGCCTTGTACTCTGGATGCTTGCATGAACTATACATACTATTTTACCAAATCAAAAATTCCACATCTCATTTGTTAGTATTCCTTGTCAGAACACCTGTGCTTTTCATTGGACAAAACTGTGGTTCCAATGTTTAAAACCAAGTCCATTATAAAAAATTTTAAATGTCAGATGTTACATACAGTCAACTGTTTTAATAAAATATGTCACTAAGAAATCATTACAAGGACTAATTTAAGTGAAAACAGTCAAAAGACAGATGTGGTCATTCTACTAAAACATCTTTATAGTTGCCATCTTTTCCAAATATTTACCATAATCACTAGTATGTAGGATGTTCCAAAAACCAAAGGACCATTGAATCCTCAATATCTTGAGTTCTGTAGGCAGCAGTAGATAAAGCCTGATGCCAAGAAAGGAGCAAATAGAACAGACCTAAGCCTGGCTATATAGACTAACACTAAAACTAACTCCTAGCCAATCAGCTTGTGTCTGTGAGCACTGGATTTCGGTTGCCTTATCACCATATCTTAAAGAGTAATAACTACTATAAAAGATCATTATCCATCCCCTTCTTCCTTTACTCCAACTACCACTGCTGCTTCATTGTTATTCCATGGCAGAACCTTACAAAGTGAACCTGCCTCTACATTGGCTATAGGAATTACGCATTTTGTCAGTACGTTTTTTTCCTCTCTTCCTACTTGGTATTATCTATTTCAAATAGTGGAGTCCTGCTGTGGCACTGTAGGATAAGCACTGGACTTCTAACCACAAGGCTGGCATTTCAAACCCACCAGCCACTCTTTGGAAACCCTTTACAGGGTCGCTATGAGTTGGAACTGACTCACAGTGGGAGAAAATATGGAGTGAGATTCAAAATTATTTTCAAAAGAACCAGACTTACTGGTCAGAAAGAGACTGCAGGAACCCGAAATTCTGATCCTTGACCACACTCCAGGTCTGTAACAGAACTCACTCTCATGGCCTAATTTTCAACCTAGCAATAGATGGGCCTATTGTTATTGTTGTTAAGTGGCACTGAGTCAGTTCCAACTCATAGCAACCCTGTATAGGGTTTCCACAGAGCAGCTGGTGAGATTGAACTGCTGACCTCGAAGTTGAATGCTTAGCCTAATGCACCTAACCAGGACTCCAGATAGGTATATGTTGTTGTTGTTAAGTGCCATCAAATTGGTTCTGACTCATAGCAACCCTGTATAGGGTTTCCACAGAGCAGCTGGTGAGATTGAACTGCTGACCTCGAAGTTGAATGCTTAGCCTAATGCACCTAACCAGGACTCCAGATAGGTATATGTTGTTGTTGTTAAGTGCCATCAAATTGGTTCTGACTCATAGCAACCCTGTATAGAATATCTGAGGGGCAGCTGGTGAAATTGAACCACTAACCTTGTGATTCAAATTGACACTGCAGTCCAGTGCATTATACCACAGCACCAATAACCAGGACTCTGGATAGGAATTTGTTGTTGCTGTTGTTAGGTGCCATCGAGTTGGTACTGACTCATAGTGACCTTATGCACAGCACAACAAAACACTGCCCAAACCTGGGCCAACCTCACTACTGTTGCCACGCTTGAGTCCATTGATGCTGCCACTTGGCCAATCCATCTCGCTGGGGGTCTTCCTCTTTTTCTCTGACCCTCCACCTTGCCAAACATGATAGATATTCTTCTCCAGCGACTGGTCCCTCCTGACAATATGTCCAAAGTATGAGAGACAAAGTTTGGCCATCCAACACGATCTATTGGTTCTTTTGGCAGCCCATGGCACTTTCAATATTCTCCTCCAACACCATAACTCAAAAGCATCAATTCTTCTACAGTCTTCCTTATTCACTGTCCAGCTTTCATAGGCACATGAGGTTATTGAAAATACCATGGCTTGGGTCAGGCATACCTTAGTCCTCAAGCTGACATCTTTGCTCTTCAACACTTCAAAAAGGTCTTGTGCAGCAGATTTGCGTAATACAATATGTCGTCTGATTTCTTGACTGCTGCTTCCATGAGTGTTGATAGTTTGTCCAAGAAGAATGAAGTCCTTGACAACTTCAATCTTTTCTCCATTGATAAGAATGTTGTTTATTGAAAAGAGTATACAGGTATATAGTAGGAACAAAAACACTAGTAAGGTATGCTCACCATGGAATGGTCAACTGTTCAAGATCAAAATGGCAACATTTACCTAAGGACAAAGTTGAGAAGAGATGGAAAGGAAGGTGGAATGGAAATAAGAACTACAGGGATGTGGGATAACCGTTGTTACATGGTGGTGGTTGTGTGCAGTAGAGTTGATTCCAACTCATAGTGACCCTGCATAGGGTTTCTGAGGCTGTAAATCTTTACGGGAGCAGAAAGCCTCATCTTTCTCCCACAGAACAGCTAGTGGTTTTGAACTGTTAACTTTGAAGTTAGCAGCAAACTTGTAACCTACCTGATGCTAATGAAGGAGCAAACAGAGAATACTTGAGTCTTTATTTAGCAAGAATATCAAAATGTGAAGCTATTATTTCTCAATATAGCCTCCATCTAGGTCTGTACATTCTGAAAGTGGTGTTTTCATCTCTCTAATCCTTCCCCCAAAGAATTCTGTAATTCTGTACTTTTCAGTTTGTTGTTATTGGGTGCCATCAAGTTGGCACTGACTCATAGCGACCTTATGCACAGCAGAACAAAACACTGCCCAATCCTGGGCCAACCTCACTACTGTTGCCATGCTTGAGTACCATTGATGCTGCCACTTGGCCAATCCATCTCATTGGGGGTCTTCCTCATCTTCTCTGACCCTCCACCTTACCAAACATGATATCCTTCTCTAGCAACTGGTCCCTCCTGACAATATGTCCGAAGTATGAGAGACAAAGTTTGGCCATCCTGGCCTCCAAGGAGCACTCTGCCTGCACTTCTTCCAACACAGATGTGTGTGTTCTTTTGGCAGCCCATGGCACTTTCAGTA
>NW_006408629.1:3869796-3889965 GCF_000296735.1 Chrysochloris asiatica
CCTCCAAGGAGCACTCTGCCTGCACTTCTTCCAACACAGATCTGTTGGTTCTTTTGGCAGCCCATTGTATTTTCAATATTCTTCTCCAATACCATAACTCAAAAGCATCAATTCTTCTACGGTCTTCCTTATTCAGCTTACACTCTGTCAAATTGGAAGTTTGGACAAACACAAGAAACTTATATCATGTGCCTTTTAAATGATCTTTGAGTTTTGGGGACAAAAAGAAGTCTAAAGAACTATAGGGAGATATAGGTAAGGTTTCTTAACAAAATTCTTATAGGACAGCTTTTGCCATACTTGAAGAATGAGCAAGTGCATTGTTCTAACAGGAAAAAATTCCTTGGTGCAACTTTACTGGACTTTTTCTAACCAACACAGTTTTCAGTTTTTCTTAAAACTTCTTCCTAATAAGTACCACTATTGTTCTGTGTCCTTTGAGAAAATTTATCAAGATGATTGCTTTGGGAAATTAAGAAACAGTCACTATAACCTTCTAAACTGACTTCTCTGCCTTGAATTTAACTGGCCCAGCAGATCCTAATGGAAGTCACTATTCTGACTAGATTTGTTTTTTAAGACACCACAACAAGACTAAGACAAGTGTTGTTACTGTAAGAACTGGTCTGCAGCCATCCACTGATCACAGATATATGTTCAGGCCTCTTTTTAAAGATTAAATCCATGCATGCATGAACTAGAATCCTAGTAGCAATACTTTTTTTTTATTTACCTTCTTAAGGTTGTCATGAGTTGGAGCCAATTCAACAGAACTTAAAATAACATGACCTTGTCATTCTAATGGTAGCAGCCACCCTTACCAAGATTATAAACTTAAATAATTATGCTGGCCACAATGTCTGTGCTTCAGTCTTTCTTAAGACTTATTTCAGTTGCGCATATAAACACAAAGTAAAAATTATCGCACCTACCAAAGTAAGTTTCTTCCTAAGTACCTAAGAATAGTCTTTCTTACAATTCCCTGAGCTCTTAGACCAAATATAAAATTTGTCTTGATGTTGATTTCCCCCATATGCTCCTTTAAGTTTCAGCAAACAGATGCAACACTGGAAGCACTCTCTCATTATCTATGAGAAGAAATTTTTAAATAGTTACTTGGTCAACCAACTGGAATAGATCAATATTTGTGCCTATTCCAAAGAAAGGTGATACAACAGAATGTGGAAATTATTGTACAATATCATTAATATCAAACACAAGTTTGATAAAATGTTGTAGAATATAATTTAAAAGACGTTTGCAATAGCACATTGACAGGAAACTTACAGAAACTCAAGTTAGATTCAGAAAAGGACATAGAATGAGGGATATTATTGCAGATTATCAAGGAATCTTGGCTGAAAGCAGAGAATATTGTAAGATCTTTATTTGTGCTTCATCGACTATAAAAGGCATCCAACTGTGTGTCTCACAGTAAATTATGGATACACAGCAAAGAATGAGAGTTCCAGAACACTTAATTGTGCTCATGTGGAGCCTGTACATAGACCAAGAGGCAGTATTCTAAACATTGCAAGGGGATACTACATGTTTTAAATAAGGAATAGTATGCATAAGGGTTATATCTTTCACCATATTTATTTAATCTGTATTCTAAATAAATAACTCAAGAAGCTAGACTATATGAAGAATAATGTGATATTAAGATTAAAGGAAAGCTTATTAACAACCTGTGATATGCAGATGATACAACCTTGTCTGCTAAAAATGAAGATGATTTGAGGCACTTACTGATGAAAATTAAAGACTACAGGCTTCAATATGGAGTATAGCTCAACATAAAGAAAACCAAAACCCTCACAACTAGACTGATAGTCAACATCAGGATAAACATAAACTATTTAAAAGTTGTCTAGGATTTCATTTAACAGGGATCAACAATCAACACCCATGGAAACAGCAGTCAAGAAATGAAATGACATATTGCGTTGAGCATATCTGGAGCATAAGATCTCTTTAAAATGTTCAAGAGCAAAAGAGTCGTTCTAAGGACTAAGAAAATACCATGGTCTGTTTTCAATTATCTCATATATACACGCAAAAGCAAGACAATGAATAACTAAAGTAGAACAAGAATTGATACCTATGAATTACAGTGTTAGCAAAGAATATTGAATCTACCAGATGAACAGACAAATCTATCCTGGAAGAAGTACCTCCAGAATGCTCCTTAGAAGAGAGGATGGTGAGATTTTTGTCTCCTGTACTTTGGACATATAATCAGAAGCGAGCAGACCCTGGCGAAAAAATATCATGCTTGGTAAAGTAGATGGTCAGAGAAAAAAAGGCAGACTCTCAAAAAGATAGATTGACACAGTGACTGAAAAAATGGGCTCAAACATAGGAATGACTATGAAGATGGTACAAGACTGGATAGTGTTTCATTCTGCCAGTCACTGTATGTCAAAACCAGCTCAACGATACCAAACAATGATCAAAGCTTACCAATAACAGCTGCATGGTTAACATTATTTAATAGGACAAGTAGTCTCATCCAGAGACTATTTTCTTAATCTCATCAGAAGTCTATTTTCTTAATCAATATCATTATTATATATTAAATCATTTCCTTTCGTCCCTTTCATTACATGATGGTAAGAAACAATCACTAAGAGTTACTTTCAAACTACATTCAGTGAGCCTCAGGGGTGCTTCTTATAAACAAATGAGTCAAGGGAGCACCAATTGGAAGATGCTCCATGCCCAATTAATCTAGCACATCATCACTTTTTATTTTCTATTTTTTAAAAAGTAATTTTGAACATACAGAAAAGTTGTAAGCATATAGTTGCACTGCGGCAAATTAATTCATATGGCTTTTCTACCCATAGTCTTTGTAACTCCCATTGAACAATATTTTCCTAATGGGGCTAGGTAAAAGAAGGTAAGAGACAATGCTGATATGATTATATGATCCAGGTGTGAGTGACTATAATTGTAAAACCTTGAAACTTTAACATGGGTATAAAATGAGCCATCTTAGTTGCAGGAACATGGTGATCTTACCACCAGCAAGAAAGAAGAACCTGAAATGGAGTACCTCCTTTAGACCCTTGCATGCTGAACCTCCCTGACCTAGGAGACACAGTTGATACACCAGGGGAGCAGCAGAATAGCAGCAACAGAACAAAGAGCCAGAACATGTGACACAGCAGTGGACTTCCTGGGCCAGGGAGCAAATTAAGATGAGTGCCTTTAGGCAGAAGGCTTACTTATGTAATGCAATGCCTCCAAGCACTTGTATGGAGAAGTGAAGTTTGCTGACACACAGTAGCTAGAACCAAGTGCCTTGGGGCTGAGGCGTCTCAGTTCAGTGGAATGGTGTGCCCTTTAGGCATTTATCAGCAGTGCTAAAAGACCTTTGTAACATTGCCCAAGTAGGTCAGAGGCTACACCGAAGAGCCAAGGGCCAATGAGAGGCTTGCCTTTGGGCATAGCTAAGGAGAGGCTGTCTGACTGGAAGAACTGCACCCTGAGCATTTCTGATCCTGAATTGTAACCTGTTAATTTCCCTAATAAACTCCACAGTCGTGAACATTATCTCTGAGCTCTGTGTGGTTATTGCAATGAATTATCAAACCCATTTGAGAAAGTAGAGAGTGCAGTGGGAGGATGGTTGGAAGCAAAATTGGTAAAGAAGGTTGAAAGGTGGAGGTTTCTCAACACCAGCCTCATGTTTCTCAACACCAGCCTCATAGCAATTGGCCTTGGGCTGATGTGGAGTTTTATTCTCCTTCTCCCCTGTGTAGTCAGAAAAAGCCATATCCTGCTTCCATTTCCTTTTTTACAATAGTATAAAGATGATCAAAGATAAAAAACCACAGCCTTCGGTACGAGTTGTACCTCAATGTAAAAAAAACAAAACCCTCACCATTGGACCCATAAATAACATAATGATAAATGTAGAAAAGATTGAAGTTTTCAAAGACTTCATTTTGTTTGGATCCACTATCAACACTCATGGAAGCAGCAGTCAAAAAATCAAATGACATATTATATTAGGCAAATCTGTTGCACAAGACCTCTTTCAAATGTTCAAAATCAAATATGCCACTTTGAGAACTAAGGTGCGCCTGACCCAAGTCATAGTATTTTCAATACATTATTATGCATGTGAAAGTTGCACAATGAATAAGGGAGACCATAGGAGAACTAATGCTTTTGAGTTATGGTATTGCAGAAGAATATTTAAAGTACCATGGACTGCTAGAAGAACAAACAAATTTGTGTTGGAAGAAGTACAGCCAGAATGCTCCTTAGAAGCTACAATGATGAGACTTCATCTTTCATACTTCAGATATATTATCAAGAGGGACCAGTCCTGGAGAAGGCTATTATACTTGTTAAAGTGGAGGGTCAGCAAAACAGAGGAAGACTCCCCAGCAAGATGGACTGGCACAGTGGCAGCAGCTGTGGGCTCAAGCTTAACAACAATTGTGAGAATGGCACAGGACTGGGAAGTATTTTGTTCTTTTGTGCATGAGGTTGCTGTGAGTTGGAACCAACTCAACAGCACCTATAATAATAACAAAAGAATTGTGTATGTGCTTGATCCAGATCATTAACATTTGCTTTATCTTTATCTCATATTCTTCCCCGTTTCTTTTCCTCTCTTCTTTATCTTTTTATACACAACTTAAAAAAAAAAAAAAAAAAAAAAGTTGAGACTAAGTTGCAGACACCATGCTCCATTACTTCTCAACACTTAAATGAACAAGGATAGTCCATTGTCCTGGTGTGGTGCTATAGGATAAGCACTGGACTGCTAATAACAAGGTTGGCAGTTCAAACCCACCAGCTGCTCCTTGGAAACCCTAGACAGGGTTTAGGGTCAGTATGAGTCAGAATGGATCCGATGGCACTAAACAACAGCAACAAGAACAATCACAGTACATTCACCAAAATCAGGAAATCTGATACTGACAGAATGCTTTTATCTAACCTATTATCTAATCTAAGGAGCTCTGGTAGTGTAGTGATTATGAATCTAACCACTAACCTCAGGGTCAGCTATTCAAAACTACCAGCTGTTCCGTGGGAGAAAGATGAGGCTTTCTGCTCCCATAAAGATTTACAGCCTGAGAAACCCTGTACAGAATCACTATGAGTCGGAACCGACTCCACAGCACACAACCACCACCACCACCATTATCTAATCTAGAGAATTTACTTAAATTATATCATTTGTCTAAAATACCCTTTGTAGCAATTTTTTTTCTGTCTTTCATAGCATTGACATTTGCAAATATTTCTCAATTTGGGTTTTAATATTTCTTCATAATTAGATTTAGGTCATGAAATTTTTTTTTTTAGATTTTTTTTAATGTTTTATTGTGAATTATATGATAGTTTACCTGAGAGAACTTTAGTTTTACATTCATTCTATTGTATATCGTTTCATTGCCATGGTTCCAATCCCCTCCATGCATCATCAACCGACTAAAGGGTATACCCTATAAACGCACCCCCTACGCTCCCCCCACACACACACATTCTTCAGCACACAGTCCCTCTCCCTCTCTGGATCCAAAGTCCCCAGCCTCATCACTCCACATCATCGTCTCTGCCTCTATCTCAGGCCTCTCTGCTTCTCTGGGTAGGGTTCCGCTCTTGGCTCTTCCCCATTGATGGTCCTAGAGACCTCCACTCCTAGACTGAAGAGTTAATCACTCCCTTCCTTGCTATAAACATCTACCTTTACATTTCCAACCCTCACAATCAATCCTGATAACAATTATTCACTATTGTATCACAAGTGACCCATCTGCGTTTCATTTCATCAGCTCCGCCTAGACAGATTGGATACTACTCACTGGAGATTCTACCTTCCTCCATGCCCCCTGGTTCTAGGTCCCCTCTTGAAAGCTTGTAAGCCAGTAACTTCTTGCCTTTGTAGTCCTCCCTCCCCACCCCCCACCCCCCACCACCAGGTCATGAATTTTTAGCAGGAATATTATATAAATGATGTGGTATTTTTCTCAGTATATTACATCAGGAAACACAAAATACTGATTTGTCCAATTATTAGTGATTTAACTTTGATGACGCACTTTAAAGTGGTATCTGCTAGGTAATGTGCTGTAAAGTTCCTATTTTTCCCTTTGTAATTAAAAAGTCATTTCTGAGAAAACATTTTTAAGATTTTGTAAACATCCTGGTTCTCATCAAATTTTCACTCACTGATATTAGCATTCACAGGCAATTCTTGACTGAATCATTTATTTTATAATGATTGCAAAACAGTGTTTTCTAACACCATCATTCCTCCCACATTTATTAGTTGCTCCCAAACTCCCTTTTATCACCCACCGATTTTTTTGCACTGTGGTAGCTTCCATGTTGGTATTATGATGGACGCTGTGCCAACAGTACTTCAAACATCAGCAGGGTCACTCATAGTGAACAGGTTTCAGCAGAGTTGCCAGACTATAAAAAACTAGAAAGCAAACCTGGCTATCTACTTCTCAAAAATAGCTAAAGAAAACCTTATGGATCACAGCAGAATACTATCTGATGTAATGCTAGAAAATGAACCTCCTAAATGAGAAGGATTGGATCATACTAATAACCATGGAGATGGTACGGGACCAGTCAGTATTTTCTTCTGTTACACATGAAGTCACTGTGAGTCAAAGCCAACTCAATGGCAACACCACCACCCAACTTCCTTACTTACTGTTAAGTGTGGGCTCATGTATTTATTTTTCATTTAATAGATTCAGAATACTCTCATTATTTTAAAGCTCAAATAATCCCAGATTTAGCCAATGGGTGCCCCTTTCAGTTGACACCCAAGTTTTTGGCATGTCCTGGTCATCTTGTGAACTGCAGCATCACTTACGCTCTTCATATTTGGGGATTTGTTTTCAAACACTGCTTTAAAACCTTTGAAAACTATTGTTCTACTATAATGTTAAGTACTTTCAAGTGGGTTCCAACTTATAGCAACCCTTATAGCATTTCTGAGGAGCAGGTGGTTGGTTTGAACAGCAACCTTGTGGTTATTAGTCCAGTGCTTATCCAGGACTCACACGACTATAATAAATTTCTCTAATTTGTTTGATTTTGAGTCAGATTTGTATAAATCGTACCTAGAATATGAAAGAAACAGAATGAACAATGGCAACCCCTCTGTCTCTGTGGTCACACTGGTTACCATGCTATCCCTCCAACCTACAAAGCATGCCCTGAATTAGGGGTTTGACAGTCACCATTCCCTCTGCTTAGGACCATTCTCTCACTTTGCTTCCCCTTTTCCTTCAAACCATTGCTTAAATACTCCCTTCTCAGGGAGGTCTTCTCTGACCACTTTTATTATAGTAGAACAATGATTTCAAAGAATGTTTTAAAAGCATTGTTTGAAAAACCCTTTTAGTGGTAACCCTTCCATTCCCAAAGATTCATTTCAAAGCAATTTTTTTTTTTTTGACAACCCATAAGTGGTTGTCAGAAACGTGAGCATAACACTTACTGATTTATTATAGCATAGTGGATTGACACACTTTCTCATGTTTGCTGGTGTACTTGTAATCAATCCTCTGGATCCTGGGGAAACAAATATATGTTCCCTGAGCCTGCTGCTTCTGATTTCCTTATTCAATTTTATTATCCACAGTACTTCCATTTCTCTGTCATTTTGCTATGGGATTAATCTAATTTTTTTTAAATTGCTCCTTGTAAGAATGGTGTGGAGGCAGCATCTGACCTCCTCTGATTTCAAAAAGGGGAAGGAGAATCAAATTCATCATCAGTCCAAGGCTGATTCCTATTAGGCAGAGAGCAGACCCAGACCTTTACCCTCGAATCCACTTTACCAGTTCTGATAACCTCTATGCCTCCTACAGAACTCTCTCCTTCTTCACTGGATTCTATAATTCTTATAATGACCACAAAGGACTCACGGAGTCCACTTACAATTATGGGATTTATTAGGGAAGTTAACAGGATCAGAAATGCTCAGAATACCGTTCTTCCTGTCAGAAGCACCTCTTCTGAGTCATGCCAAGCAGATCTCTTTCTGGTCCTCAGCCTCTCTGCCATGTGGCCCCTTGGCCTCTGCTTTGCTCAGGTAATGTTATGGAGCTCCTTAAGTGCAAATAAATGCCTAGTGAACCCTCTATTCTGCCACAAGCCTCAGTCCATAGGTACTCAGCTCTAGTTTTGTTGCTTGGCAAACCTAGCTCCCCAGTTTAGTACCTAGTGGCAACCCACTCTGCAAGGAAGCCCCCTGCCCCAAGACACTCAGCATTTTCACTCTATGCGCTAGAAAGTCTGCCAATCTATCTCATGCTCTTGTGTTGCTGGTTCTGCTCTCTCTGCTGCTGCTAATCCTCTGCCCCATGGATTCTCTGGCGTCACAGTTCTGTCTCCTGGATGAAGGATGTTCAGTGTTCAGGTAGCTCAAGATCCAAAGGACATACTCCATTCCTGACTCTTCTACCCTTATGGTAGTGAGATCCTCATTCTCACTCCTAAAATAGCTCATTTTAAATCCAGTCAATGACAAAACTATTAGAGTTCCATACACGTTATCTTCATAGTCCCAACCAATCATTTGGTGGGAGTTACAAAGATGAAGGCTAGAAGAGCCATATCAAGTAATTCACTGCACTATACTCCTAACAAGGACACCAATAAATAAAGATAAAATAGAACTACTTTTCTTTCCCTATGGATCATTTTTTAAAGAAAATCTTTTAAACTATGTAATAATACTACCATTTGCTTTTCACAAGTATTTTAAAAACAAACAACAAAAATCCCTCACCAGACAATTTCATCTAAGAATAAACCACAAAGAGATACCCACAGGCTTTACAAGTAATCAAATGCTTTCACTCAGACATTTAACAGAGAAGCTTACTTCTCCTTGAGCATACTCTCACACTATGCAATTCAATGGGACTGCATTTCATCAATTGGAGTTAAAGATGCTCTCACTAGAAAAAAAAAAAAACTAAGGTCCATGACTTACTGGGTTTGCCCAAACCAAACTCAGTTATTCATAAGTTTCCCAGTGCTCTTGAATTTTCCATAATTAACTAGTCTTTCTCTAAAGCCATCAACATATTTCAGACTTCTAAATGCACATTATTTCCAACTGCTGTATTGAAGACACATAAGATGACTGACTTCTTTTCCCATCTGTTTCTACTAAAATGGTTTAACAAATATCTTTTAGGTTTTTGACTTTATGTTCCAGACATGTTTCTGTGCTGCAGAGTCAATACATTTGACAACATGGTAAGTAAGTTAATGTTTTGTTGTTGTTGTTGTTAAGTCCCATTGAGTACATTCCGACTCATAGCAACTCTACATAGAGAGTTTCTGAGGAGCAGCTGGTGGGTTTAAACTGCCAACCTTGTGGTTTGTAGTCTAGTACTGATCCGACAGCACCACACTAGGAGTTCTAAGTTAATGCTTTACAAGCCACAAAATGAAGAGACTCTTCATGAGTTGGAATTAACTGGACAGCAACAGGTTTGGATTTTTGTTTTGTTTTTGTAATATAATAGAATAAATTCTATCAACACATAAATTAGTCCCAAGGGTAAGTGTACATTGCACTATATTTTAAATCTCCTGGAACCTCATGCACAGCCACCAACCATCTGTCAGCAGAGGCTTGCATGTTGTTATGATGCTGATCAGTTTCAGTAGGGCTTCCAGACTAAAAAGAACTAGGAAGAAAGGCCTACTGATCTACTTCTGAAAATCAACCAAAGAAAACTCTGTGAATCACAACACTCTGATTTCGCTGTGCCTGGGGTTTGCATGAGTCAAGGGCTAGCTCAATACCAACCGAAAACAATTTCTGTTGGTAAAATGCTTGAGTGATACACCCAAAACATTTACAAGGAACTACAAAATATAGCTGATTATTAGTGAATTCTATGATCTCCTCAAAATAACATTTGCCCAAGAGACTTAACATAAGTGACATGAACAGTCATCATATGCACAGCTATGCTTATTATATAAAAAATATGTTTATTATACAATAAATGGAAACAACCTAAGTGCCCAATAACAAATAAATGGATAAATAAAATGTGGTTGTTGTTAAGTGCCATCGAGTCGATTCCAACTCATAGCAATCCAGTATAGGGTTTCCGACAAGTTACTGGTGAGTTTGAACCATTGACCTTGTGGTTCAAACCAACCTTGCAGTCCTATGCTTACCCTACAGCAACACACCAGAAGTCTTAAAATGTGGTACATACATACAATGGAATACTCTTCATCTACAAAGAATAATAATGAATTCTCGAAACATCTCATACCATGAATCCAGAGGACATAATGCTGAGTAAAATAAGTTAGTCATAAGATGCCAAATATTGCATGATTTCATAATTAGAAAAAGACAAGAAAATATACATATTAAAAGATCAATATTCATTGGTAACTACCAGGGATAGGAAGGAGGGGGAATCACTTTCTAGATAGTACACACTTATTACTTTTGTTGATGGGAAAACCAACGCCAAATGTGGATGAGTTGTGCATAAACTTGGCCAAGGTAAATGATGACACTAAAAAGTATACAAAAATACAAAACATGTTTGATAAATGCCATAACCTAGAAGGGCAAGTCAAAACATATACATCTAGGATTGCAGTTCATAAATGCATGGGTTTATTTAAAACAACATGTGTTTAAGCATGTCTTAATCATATGATTAGTGGATGGTTGCAGACAAGTTGTAATAGTAATACACTAGTCTTAGTATCATTGTAGAGCCTTAAAAAAAAAAAAAAAAGTCCAATCAAACAGTGACTTCCAAGGGGATTGACTGGCTAGTTCGATTTAAGGCAGAGAGGTCAGCTCAAAAGTGACTGTTATGTATGTTGACTGCTTTTGGGGATTTCAAAGAGATAACCTTGATAGATTTTTTTAAAGGACAAAAGATGATCACAGGAGCTTATAACTAAGAAGTTTTAAGAAAACAGAAACTGCTTTATTAAGAAAAGGCCAGAAAAGTTATATCAAGGGATATTTTCCCCATCTTTGGCACCATGACAATGAAACTACTCATTCTTGGAAGGTAGCTAAGGGTTGTAATATAAGAATTTGAGGGGGGAACCTTATCCAATACAGCCTACAGCACTGATCTTGTCCCTACAGACACATTTTGATAGCCTTAACGATGCCAAAACTACTGTCTTGATTTGGTACAAATTGAAGGGCACAGAATTCGTCAGGGAAGGGTTTTTGTTAAGTGCCACTGAGTCAGTTGTGACACATAGTAACCATATATAGGATTTCCCAGGAGCAGCTTGTAGGTTTGAACCACTGACCTTGTGATTAGCAGTCTAGTGATTACTCTACAGGACCACACCAGGACTCTCAGGACAGTTGGTTGTTGTGGTTGTACGCCACTGAGTTAGTTCCAACTCACAGTGATCCTGTATAAGTTTTCCAAGGAGTGGCTGATGGATTTGAACTGCTGACCTTGTGGTTAGCAGTCTAGTGCTTATCCTATAGTGCCACACCAGGACACCCCAGGAAAGGGTTACACAGATGGAAATATTACCTTCAGAAGTATATAAACCTTGATGGAGGATATATCAAGACACAATAACTTCACGTTTTTATATTTTTGCTATGCTTTTGTTAATGCTAATGAGTCATCCTCCAATCCTGATATCAAATTCTTCTTCATGTAATCTAAATTCTTAAATTATTTGCTCAGCATACAGGCTGGATAAGTATGGTTAAAGGATATAACCTTGGAACACAGCTTGCCTGATTTTAAACCATTCAGTATCCCCTTGTTCCATTTCAATGACTGCCTCTTCAGCTAGGTACAGATTCCTCATGAGCACCATTAAATGTTCTGGAACACCCATACTTTGCAATGTTATCCATAGTTTGTCAAGATCCACACAATTGAAAGCTTCTGCATAGTCAAAAAAGCACAGGTAAACATCTTTCTGGTGTTCTCTGCTTTTAATCAAGATCCCTCTGACGTTAACAATGATATTACTAGCTCCATGTCCTCTTCTGAAATGGTTTACATTTCTGACAGTTCCATGTTGCAACTGTTTTGGAATTATCTTTAGGTAAGTTTTATTTGCATGTGATATTGATAATATTGTTCAATGATTTCTGCATTCCATTGGGTCACCTCTCTTTGGAATGGGCACAAATAAGAATCTCTTCCAATCAGTTGACCAGGTAGCAGTCTTCCAAATTTCTTGGCATAAATGAGTGAGTGCCTCCAGTGCTGCATCAGATTGTTGGAAGATTTCAATTTGTATTCCATCAATTCCTGGAGTCTTGTTTTATGCCAGTGCTTTAAGTGCAGCTTGGACTTCAACTTCAGTACCATCAGTTCAACATTGACCATTTATTTTTGATACCATGACTCTATATATTCCTTATATCTTCTTTTGGATGCTTTCAATATTTTGCCTATAGAATACTTCAGTATTGTAAGTTGGGGCTTAAATTTTTCTTCAGTTCTCTCAGTTTGAGAAATGCTGAGTATGTTCTTCCCTTTCTGTTTTCTAACTCCAGGTCTTTGCACATTTCATTATAATACTTTACTTTGTCTTCTTGAATTTCCTTTTGAAAGAGGATTTAAAATACTTACTGATAAAAATCGAAGACTGCAGTCTTCAGTATGGATTGAACCTCAATGTAAAGTAAACAAAATTCCTCATAACTGGACCAATAAATAACATCGTGATGACTGGAGAAAAGATTGAAGTTGTTAAAGACCTCATTTTGCTTGAATCCATAATCAACATTCACGGAACTAGTAGTCAAATGACATACTGCATTAGGTAAATCTGCTGCATTGATATTGTTGTTGTTAAGTGCCGTTGAGTCACTTCCGACTCATAGTGACACTATATAGGGTTTCTGAAGAGCAGCTGGTGAGTTTGAACTGCAGACCTTGTGGTTCACAGTTCAGTGCTGATACTGCAGTGCCACACCAGGAGTCAATATGATCTCTTTAGAAGTATTCAAGAGCAAAGATAACAGTTTGAGAGCTAAGGTGCACCTGACCCAAGTCATGATATTTTCAATAGCCTCATATGGAAGATCATAGAAAAATCAATGCATTTGAATTATGGTGCTGGAAAAAACTAGTAAAAGTACCATGGGCTGCCAGAAGAACAAACATATTTGTCTTGGAAAAAAGTAATCCAGGATGATGAGACTTAATCTCTCATATTTCAGACATGTTATCAGGAGGGACCAATCCCTGGAGAAGGATATCATGCTTGGTAAAGTGGAAGGTCAGTGGAAAAAAATGAAGAACATGGAGGGAGGGTCAGTGAAAAAAAAGAAGACCCCCAAAGAGATGGAGTGACCACATTGGCAGCAACAATGGGCTCAAACTTAATAATTATGAGGATGGCACATGGCTGGGATGGTTGTCCATAGGGTCTTTCTGAGTCAGAACCAACTCAATGGTACCTAACAACAACAACAACAAGATAAAAAGAAGAATTATAAATTATCATATATGATGTAATATAACATCTTGGTCTTGTGATCTAGATCTGTACAGTCCAATATAGTAGTTAGTAGGCACGTATGGTCATTAAGAATTTATAATGTAGCTGGTCAAAATCATAATGTGCCATAATTGCAAGATATACTTCAAAGATTTCATATGAAAAAAATATTAAGCATCTCACTGATAAATTTATATTAATTATATGTTAGAATAATATTTTAGATATACATTGAGTTAAATAAAACATACTGTTAAAATTAATTTTACCTGGGGTTTTTTTTTGTACTATTTAAATGTAGCTAATAGAATATTTTGAAGCTCTGGTAGCATAGTAGTTATGAGTTGGGCTGCTAACCTCAAGGTCAGCAGTTCGAAACTACCAGCCATTCTGTGGGAGAAAGATGAGGCTTTGTGCTCCCATAAAGATTTACAGCTTCAGAAACCCTGTACAGGGTTGCTATGAGTCAGAACCGGCTCCATGGTACTTAACAACAACAACAATAGAATATTTTAAATTACATATGTGGCACACATTTTTGGCTTGTATTTTATTTCTATTGACAAGGGCTAGACTCTAAAATTACCCAAACTCATTGCTGTGGATCCTATTCCAACTCATAGCAACTGTACAGGACAGAGTAGAGCTGCCCCACAGTGTTTTCAAGGCTGTAATCTAAACAGGAGTCCTGGTGTGGCGCTGTGAGTTAATGCGCCAGACTGCAAAGCCGTTTGAACTGCAAGGTCGGTGGTTCAAGCTCACCAGTCACTCCTTGGAAACCCTATACAGGGTCGCTATGGGTTGGAACCAAGTCGACAGCACTTAACAACAACAACAACAATCTAAACAGGAAAAGACTTCCATGTTATCCTCTCACGAAATGGCTCATGAGTTCAAACCACTGGTCTTTTGATTAGCAGCCAAGCACTTCATCACAGGGCCACCAGAGGTCCTGGTCTAGACTTCTTGTTAACTGCCATTGAATTTGTTCCAACTCATAATGGCCCTGTATTGGCTTTACTGAGAGAGGCTGGTAGGTTTGAGCCAGTGACCTTATGGTTAGCATTCTGCTCCCGTAAAGCCTGCTCCCGTAAAAAAGCAGTTTAATGTTTTTCCTACAATGTCATATCAGGTCTAGACTATGGTAGACAAATAAGTCACAGTTATGAGATCTGTTGTATGGTGTGTCATAAATATCATGTTACGACATGACATTTTTTTTCTTTTCAGTTTTTATTGTGAATTGTGTGAAGGTTTACACATCAGATAATCAGTTTTACATTTAACAAATCATACACTTTGTTTCATCTCAATTTTTGCAATCCCCTCAATGCAACAACAACTATCCCACCTCCTCCCTGTGGTTCCATTTGCATTCCACCCACCTTCCCATTCCTTCTCAACTTTGTCCTTAGGGAAATGTTGCCTTTTTGATTTTGAATAATTGAACATATCTCACTAATGTTGTTGTCCTGCCTATATACCTATCTACTGCTTGGCTAAAAATTGGGCCCCGAGGGTTTACTTCCTCTCCAGACCTAAAGGGTAGTTGAGGATCATAGTCTTGGGGTTCTCCAGTTTCTTTCTGGCCAGTAATCCTAGTCTTTTTTATTTTTTTAATAAGTTTGAGCTTTCTTCCACATTTTCTTCCACTTTATCCAGAACCTTCCAACGGGATCCCATCAGAGCAGTTGGTAATGGTAGCTGGGCATCATCTAGTTCTTCTAGTCTCAGAATGTGGAGACTGATGTTCACGTGTTCCATTAGTCTGTTGGACTAATTGATTCCAAGTACCTTCAATTCTTATCACTCTTTTTTTTTTTCCTGCATATGGAGAGGCAAATAGTTGCACCTTAAATGAGGTTTTAAAATCTCAGACACTACTTACCAAAGCAAAATGTAAAACATTGTCTTTGTGGACTATGTTATGCCGATTGACCTAACTGATACTAGGGTCCTGAACACCTAGGTTCAGCAACTCATTATCTTAAGATGTTTGACAATACCTAAGAAGTTTTCATCATTTTACCCTGTATTCCACCATGTTCACAGTTGTGTTTGCAGCAAAGGTAAGTACCCATGTTCAAATATTCTCATTGAAACTGTTATGTATTTGTGGGTATACTCCAACTCTTCCTCCTATACCCATTCAGCCTGTGTCTCTGTCCATGTATCTACCCACAGAACACTGTTATTCCAAGGCTGTGTATATAACACTTATTTATCTCTATCCCCTTTAGCCTTTGCATGCCTCCCTGTGTCTTCACCTGTCTTTTTCTTCTTCCATCAACTTCCTGATTCTTGTATATTGCCCTATCATCACTTTTGAGTGGAGCTGTAGGATAAGCACTCAACTACAAGGTATGATAGGTGGTGGTGTACTGTGGAATTGGTTACAACTCATAGTGAGCCTAAATGGGGTTTCTGAGGTTTTATGGAAGCAAAAAAAATCATCTTCCTCCTGCAGAACAGCTAGTGGTTTCGAGTTGCTGACCTTGAGGTTAGCAGCCCGACTTGTAACCAAATGTCATGGTAAGTGTGAAAAGATTACAATTATCAAGGATTTCATTTTACTTTGATTCATACTTTATGCCAGTAACAGCGGCACTGAAGAAATCAAATGGCATATTGCATTGGGCAAAAGACCTCTTGAAATAGGAGCAAAGATACCACTTTGAAGATTAAGGTGTGTCTCACCCAAGTCATGGTATTTTCAATCACCTCATATATATTTGAAAACTGGACAATGAATAAGAAAAACCAAAGAAGAATTGATACATTTGAATTATGGTGTTGGTGAAGAATATTGAGTATACCATGGACTACCAGAAGAATGAATAAATCTGTCTTGGAAGAAGTACAATCAGATGCTCCTTGGAAACAAGGATGGTGAGAATTTATCTTACATACTTTGGACATGCTTTCAGAAGGGGCTAGTCCTTGCAGATGGACATCATGCTTAGTAAAGTAGAGGGTCAGTGAAAAAGAGGAAGATCCTTAATGAGGTGGATTGACACAGTGGATACAATAGTGGGCAGAAACACAGAAACAATTGTGAGAACAATGCAGGACAGGAGAGTATTTCATTCTGTTGTACACAGGGTCATTATGAGTAAGAACTGATTTGAGATGCTGTGGGTTAATGCACCAGACTGCAAAGCCGTTTGAACTGCAAAGTCGGCAGTTCAAGCTCACCAGCTGCTCCTTGGAAACCCTATATAGTGTCGCTATAGGTCAGAACTGACTCGATGGCACTTCACAATACAACAATGATAACATACTCTTAGCATTTCATTCCTGTTCTAACATTTAATATACAGTATTAAAATCACCTACATACTTAAAGTTATCTCCCCAACTAGATGGTAATATCACTAAGGATAGTGGGTTTGATTAATAATTGTATCCTTAAGTATCATGGTTAGCACATAGTAGGTACACAATAAATATTTCTTTGTTGTTGTTTTTGTTGTTAAGTACCATTGGGTTGGTTATTACTCATACTGACTCTGTATAGGGTTTCTGAGGAGCAGCTGGTGGGTTTGAACAGCCAACCTTGCAATTAGCAGTCCAGTGTTTATTCTACAGCGCCATACCAAGACTCCAAGTACTTCTTGAGTATAATAAATACATAACCACTTATTATATATAAGCCTTTGGAATTAGAAAGAGAAATGTAATGCTAAAGGAACTAGGATGAGAATGATTTAGGTTGTGAAGCTTTTCTACTCTCCAGACATTGGCAGACATACGCACACCACTGACACCATATAAGTGGTGCTTTTTCAAATTACAACACCCCTTTTTCAGACAGGTTACCAAAACTTACATGGGGAAAGCGAAAATACTTTTTTTTTTTCCAAAGACTTGCTTGTGTCAGACATAGGTGAATGTGATCTCGATAGAATTAAGCTCATTTCCAAGTCCAAGGCACTAAGGTGATGTAGGTAGGATGACAACTGAATTGGACACTTCTTCAACATTTTGAGAGCAAAGAGCCTGGCTCTGTCTATTACCACTCCAAAGGGCTGATGTACTTATGGCTTGTTCTGAATGTGGGGAATATAAGCATTCTAAAATGCTCCTAAGTTTTCTTTGAAGCCCTGACCTAATTTGTCAGCCAAATTAGCCTCTCAATAAAGTCTAAAAAAGACCTTTGAAGAAACTAGTATACCATGGCAGGTTTCAAGACTGTCTGTAATCTCAGTACTAGAAATAGCTAGGGAAAACCTTGTGGATTGACTAGTTAGTTGTATGTATTTAAATTGCCAGCATTTTCTTTGGTCACTATTGAACCAAAAACTATGAAATTATTTATCAAATCACTATAGCTCAACTTTACATTTTACAAATTAATTCTTTTAGAGTATAGAAAGTAAATTACTTAAATTCACAGAGCATTTTCCTTCAGAATAAAAGTAAGTTTATTGTCACCTATGATATGGTGCTATAGGATAAGTACTGGAGTGCTAACCACGGGGTCAGTGTTTCAAACCCACCAGATGCTCCTCAGAAATCCTATATTGGGTTGCTATGAGTTGGAACCAAGTCGATGGCACTTAACAACAATCACAACATTGGAGATAATCTGGGTTCCAGTTATGACTGCAACTTTATGTGTGACCTTGAATTAGTCATTTCAAGGTCTCAACTTCCTCGCTGTTATAAGCACTAACTAACTAACAGTGTAATATGCCAGCCACATTGCCGTGTAGATAACCAATAAACGGTAGCTAGAAGTTTTGCATTCTGTATAACAGTGGTTAGAAAACTATATGCTGCAGGCCAAATATGCACACAGTCTGTTTTTGTACATAAAACACTACTGGATTATAGCCATGTTCATTCATTTATGTATTGTCTATGAGCTCTGGTAGCGTAGTGGTTACGAATCGGGCTGCAAACCGCAAGGTCAGCAGTTCGAAACTACCAGCGGTTCCGCGGGAGAAAGATGAGGCATTCTGCTCCCGTAAAGATTAACAGTCTCGGAAACCCTGTGCAGGGTCACTATGAGTCGGAACCGACTCCACGGCACATAACAACAACAAATGACCATTTTGCACTAAAATGACAGAGTTCAGAAGCTGCAACAGAGACCATATTTTTGATGTTGTTGTTGTCACTTGCCATTGAGTCCAATCTGACTCATGGCAAACTCATATGTTCAGAGAAAAATGGTTTAGAAAAATGTTTTCAACGCTGTGGTCTTTTGGAATCAGATCTGTAGGCCTGTCTTCTGAGGTGCCACTGGGTGGGTTCAAACAACCAACCTTTGGATTAATAATCAAGTGCTTAATCATTTGCACCACTCAGGACTCCTATCAGAGACCATATGGCCCACAAAACCTAAAATATTTACTATTTGTCCCATAACATTAAAAGTTTCCTAACTCCTGATCATAGTACATATATTACTAAAATTTCTAAAATAAAACTATTTCATTTCAGTTCATTAATAAATACAGTAAGCTTCTCTACCTTTTTGTTCATGAGGTCATAAATCATTTAACAAAATACGTTAAAATCATTTTGCAAGTCTGAAAAAATTGAGGAAGACTATAATATTTAAGACATTCAAAGTTGTCATTAAATGCAGTATATTCACTCACACAAATACAATGACTGGTTTATGGCTCCTTTCTCATCATCTAGCCTCAAAAGAAACTGAATTATAGCTGGAAAAGACTTAGAGAAATAACTATGCAAATTAAAGGGCAATTCCCAACTCTTTGCAAAAAATCTCATAACTTAAGTACAGTTATTTTATGTGTCCAGCAGAGTCCTGGATAGAGCTGGAAAAAAATATTGGAAAATATTCAAAATCAAGAAAGACTAGGCTTACTGGTAGGATAGAGACTGGTGGAACCACCAAGACCACGACCTTTAATCACCCTTCAGATCTGGAAATTAACTCCCCAACTAGGCTCAATTTTCAGCCAGACAATAGACAGGTCTATATGGGAAACAAATACTAGGGAAGAATGCACACCTTAGAATAATCAACCATTTGAAACCAATATGGTAGCATTTATCCAAAGACAAAGTTCAGAAGGATTACAAAAGAAGAAGGAAGGGAAACAGGCAAGAAGTAGGCTATGTAATGTTATATTTGGGGGACTGAAATCAATGACATGAAACAAAATGTTCATCAATTCTTGAATTAAAATAGATTTATTCTGTAAGCCATCACACTATTCACACATACACAATATGATGAAAACGCAAATTTAATGGAAAAACATATCTATTAAAGTGTCTAAAGGAACAATTCTACAAAATAAAAAGTTATTAAACGCTAAAAGTAATGCCTCCTGAAGGTACAAATACATAAACAATTGTTGTTAAGTGCTGTTGAGTTGATTCCGACCCATAGCGACCCTGTATAGGGTTTCCTAGTAACAGCTGGTGAGCTTGAACTGCTAAACTTGCAGTTCAAACGGCTTTGCAGTCTGGCGCATTAACCCACAGTGCCACACCAGCACTCCTAAACAATGGTAAAATTTATCCAAGAATTCTAGAAAACAGTGGATTATATGCCAGATCACAGCACATCTTGTTTTAAAGATATCATAAAACAGACCATGTCAAAATCTTTCATTAGATTTGAGAATGTCTATACTTTTCAAAATAATACTTTCTCTTACCTCATATTTCAAATATTTCACTTAATTATAA
>NW_006408629.1:3890175-3916339 GCF_000296735.1 Chrysochloris asiatica
TTTCTACTCCCGTAAAGATTTACACCCTCGGAAACCCTATACAGGGTCGCTATGGGTCGGACCCGACTCGACGGCACTTAACAACAACAACAACATATATACCTATGGAGTCCTGGTATGGCATTGTAGAATAAGCACAGAACTACTAACTGTAAGGTTAGCAGTTCAAACCCAGTAGTCATTCCTTAGAAACCCTTTACAGAGTCAAAACTGACTCAATGGCACTGAACAATAACAACAGATACATCACCTACAACACAAACCAAAAACCAGCCCCACTACCATCAAGTCAATTCCAACTTTTAGCAACCCTTCTTAGGATGTCCAAGAGTGTAAATCATTATTGGAGCAAACAGCTTCATCTTTCCCCCACAGAACAACTGGTGGGTTTGAATTCCCAACCTTGCTCTTAAAAGTAAGGTGCCACCAGGGCTAGCCTACAACTTAGATCACCTTATTTTACTTTCTTTACTCCAAAAAACACATAGGAAAACACGTTTTAACCTTGTATTCTATGCTAGCCCATCCAGTGATTATATTAATGCTCACCTGCCAAAGTGAGCATTAAACCTAGTACTTATTTAATCTTTGAATACATTAGAGACAGCAGCAAGGCACTATGATTATAGAATGCAATTTTTAAAAAAAGATGATTCATTGTAAATATTACTACTTTACTTTTATATTGCAAACCTCTCTATTTTATAAAAGGCAAGAATAATTGTTTTACAGAATTAGTATTTCTGCTCTTCTGCTTCGAATCCAGCAGAGTAAACTGATTCTATTTCCAGAGGCTACTGACATTAATGATTATTGTTTTGTATAAATAAGAAAATACCTATTAGATCTGTGTACTAAGATCAGATATCAAATCATTGAGGTAGGAGACACTTAGTAGAACTACTAAGTCTATTAAAACCTTGTTTTTTGTTGGTCATTATTAAAGATAAATAAAATAATAAAAATCATGTCTATATTTCTAGGGCTTATTGTTCCTATTTGGAATACCAACAGATAGCTCTGCTAAATTATTAGGAAGGGTTTTAGGAAAATTTCAGAAATTGCTTTGCAGTATGTCAAGATCTATTAAGTACCTTCTAATTCTTTTCTGGAATTTTAAGCTAGGAATGGATAACTTTTATGTGAAATAGTATCCTGCATATATTAAACTTTTTAGTGAATGAATTTAGCAAAGCCCAAAATACACTTGGCCAAAGCTTTTATTAAGCCATTCTTAATTATTATACACTGGCATATTTCAAATGCAATTTACTTCATGTGTTTCCTACTCATTTATACTTCATTCATCAAAAGTTTGCTTTTCAGGAAATATTTCTTGTCCAAGAAACCTTATAAGATTTGGTTTTATGACATCCACAACACTTTTTGAAGAGAGAAAGTTACTCTAAAAACTTATAACCTAAATTATTAATGTGCTTTGAGTGGAGTCCACTATTGGCAAAGTATATTCTTACACTCAACTATCTTTAAAAAACAAACAAACACTTATTTCAGCTATGTAGGCCCAGTTATCTCACCATCATCTATGGACTCCTAGTGTGGCACTGTAGGAACAGCATTAAACCTCAAGATCTGTTTGAACCACAAGGTCAGTGGTTCAAACCCAACCAGCCTCTCCTTGGAAACCCTATATAGGGTTGTTGTGACTCAGAACCAATTCCACAGCACTAAACAACAATAACACCATCATCATCTAGGCAACATTTCCTAAACTGTTAAAAAAAAAAAAAAAGATTCATTGTAAATCTTATAGGGATTAGACTGGTATTCTAGACACAGATGAATGGTATGGAATTAAGAGTATAAAAACAAAGCCGTACATGTATTGCCAATTGATTTTTCAGTAATAGTACTAAGGCCATCTCATGAGGAAAGAACAGTGTTCAATAAATGGCACTGGAACAACTGGGTCTTCACTTGCAAAAGAATGAAGTTGGACCCACACATCACACCATCATGAAAATTATAAACTTTTGTATATCAGAGAACTTTATCAACTAAGTGAACACACAAATAACCTACAGATTGAAAGAAAATATTTGGTGACCATTTATCTGATAAAGATTTAATATCTAAAACATACCACCACATGTTTGTCAATTTGTCATACTGTGGTAGCTTGCATGTTGCTGTGAAGCTGGAAGCTATGCCACTGATATGTTAAAACAGCAGGGTCACCCATGGTGGGCAGGTTTCAGCTCAGCTTCCAGACTATGACAGAGAAGGAGGAGTGGCAGACTACTTCTGAATGTTTAGCTACTGAAAAGCTTATGACTAGCAGTGGAACACTTTTAGATAGCACTACAATACTGCTGAAAGATGAGTCCCTCAAGTAGGAAGGCACTCAAAATACAACTGGGGAAGAGCTGCTTCCTCAAAGTAGAATGTATCATGATGGCACAGATGGAGCAAAGCTTTTAGGACCTTCATTTTCTGATGGGGCACAACTCAAAATGAGGAGAAACCATTGTAATGTTCATTAATAATCAGAACATGGAATCTACAAAATATGAATCTAGGAAAATTGGAAGCTTTCAAAAGTGAAATGGAATGTATATAGATTGGAGGATACTGACCTTTCTGAATCTGACAAAGGAATGATACTGATCATTCTGAATCTGACAATCATATGATTTACTATGCTGGGATTGACAAATTGAACAAGTATTATATTCATGATCAAAAAGCACCATTCAAGATCTATATTGAAGCATAATGCTGTCTGTAATAGGACATATCCATTCATCTACAAAGACCAGTTAATACCACTATTATTCAAATGTAGGCACTAACCACTAAAGGCAGTGATGATGAAGTTGAAGAATTCTACCAACTTCTTCACTCTGAAATTGATCAAACATGCAATCAAGATGTACTGATAATAGCTCTAATTCAGGGCATACACAGATTACCAAACATTTTGAAAATCACACAAACAAAAGTAGACAAAATAGATGATTGGGACATACTAAAAGTTTAAAACTTATGTACATCAAAAGACTTCACCAAAAGAATAAAAAGGGAACCCACAGAATGGGAAAAAAATATTTTGCAACAACACATCAGACAAGGGACTCATTTCTAAAATACATAGGAAACTACGACACCTTTACAAGAAAAAGACAAATGACCCAATTGAAAAATGGGCACAGGACATGAACAGACACTTCACCAAGGGCAGCCAACAAACATATGAAGAAATGTTCACGATCAATAGCTATTGTTGTTGTTGTTATGTGCCATCAAGTCAATACCAACCCATAGTGACCTTATACACAGCAGAACAAAACACTGCCCAATCCTGGGCCAACCTCACTACTGTTGCCACATTTGAGTCCATCGATGCTGCCACTTGGCCAGTCCATCTCGTTGGGGGTCTTCCTCTTCTTCTTTGACCCTCCAACTTAGCAAACATGATATCCTTCTCCAGCGACTGGTCCCTCCTGACAATATGTCTAAAGTATGAGAGATGAAGTTTGTCCATCCAGGCCTCCAAGGAGCACTCTGGCTGCACTTCTTCTAAAATGGATCTATTGGTTCTTTTGGCAACCCATGGCATTTTCAATATTCTCCTCCAACAGCATAACTCAAAAGTATCAATTCTTCTATGGTCTTCCTTATTCACTGTCCAGCTTTTGCAAGCATATGAGGTTATTGAAAATACCAGGGCTTCGGTCAGGTGCACTTTAGCCCTCAAGGTGACATCTTTGATCTTCAACACTTAAAAAAGGTCTTGTGCAGCAGATTTGCCTAATGTAATATGTCATTTGATTTCTTGATTGCTGCTTCCATGAGTGTTGACAGTTGATCCAAGAAGAATGAAGTCCTTGACAAATCTATTCTCCATTGATAAGAATGTTGTTTATTGGTCCAGTGGTGAGGATTTTTGTTTTCTTTACATGTTTTTGTTGTTGTTAAGTGCCATTGAGTCAGTTCCAACCCATAGCGAACCTGTATAGGGTTTCCGAGGAGCATGCAAATCAAAACAACAATGAGATATCATCTCACACAAGCAATAACAGCAAAGACTTAAAAAGTAAAGGACAATAAATGCTGGCAAGGATGTGGAGAGACTGGGACCCTACTACACTGTTGGTGGGATTGCAAAATGGTCCAACCACTCTGGAAGATAATATGGCGCTTCCTGAGAAGGTTGGAAATAGAAATACCTTATGATCCAACAATTCCTCTACTTGGTATTTATCCACAAGAAATATGAGCCATAACACGAGTAGATATATGCACACCAATGTTCATAACAGCACTATTTGCAATAGTAAACAGATGGAGACAGCCTAAGTGCCCATCTATGGAAGAATGGATAAACAAACTGTAGTACATACACATAATGGAATATTATGCTACCGTTAAGAATAACAAGTAAGCTACAAGCCACTGCAAAACATGGATGAACCTTGAGGACATTATGCTGAGTGAAATTAGTCAGTCACAAAAGGAGAAATACTGCATAGGACCATTATTGTAAAAGACTAAGAAAAAGAACTCACCCTAAAAGAGGGGACATTTCTATATATTTGCTGATCACTGGGATGTATAGGATGAGAGGAGGGGAGGGAGGGAGGGGATAATAGAGCAGAGGGTAGGGAATAGACACAGGATAGCTTGGGTGCTGGGGGCTCAAAGGGGGATACACAAGAAGGAAGATGGGAATGGAAGAACAAGGCTGATGGGAGAACAGTTAGGCAGGTTTGCATAGATTAAGTGGGACAGAGGTAAATTATGAGGTATGCACAACCTTGGAACAACAGGGCTCCAGGATATAGGGATTGAGGCATGGTTAAAGAGGTAAAAGAGGAGAATAATGTTAAGATGCTTTGCTGTCTTTTGAATCTTGGTTTCCCTTGCCTACCATTGTAAAATAACCATTTGAGGGGGAGAAAAAGGAATAGTCAGAAACATCACACTAGAAAGCTTGTAAATCCATCTTCAGCCTATAACTGATTGGAATACCTTAAAGGGGAGTAGAAGTTGCCCAGTGAAAGAAGCTTCCTGTGGAGACTTTGCATGGCTTAAGACCACAGATGGAATCCAGAACCCCATCCAGATTCCTCTGAGGTGGGAAATTTCCACTGGAAAGGATGAGCAGACCAGCCTGGTGTGGCTAGAAGAACAGAAGATACTTCATGAACAAAAGAGGGTCAGGAAAAATCAGAAGCAATAATGACAGTCTGATGGATTACTACAGGAACAAGTAAGCTGTTCACCCAGAAGCCATCAAGGCAAGTGGTTGGATCTCCTCAAAGCAAACTCCCTTCCAAGACTAAGACTCAAGGGGAATACACGAGCAGGCATATGGTCTGGCTGGTGACCATGTTGGTCACCGATAAGAGAGAGAGGGGGAAAAATAACTGCGATGAAGTTGGGAGCTAAGTCAGACCACTTTCAATAGACTCTTGTGAACCTGGGTGGAGACCTGGATGGCCAGCAGTATGGCAAGACCCAGGGACTCCTGGGCCCAGAGGCAATGACATGGCCACAGAGGGCTAGAGTGGAGAGTGAAGTGAGAGGAGATGCACAAGAACACCCATACTTGCAGATAGTACCCACTTGACCTGACTTCAATGGTTGGATGATCAGAACTCGACTAGAAGAAAAAGATGAGGGGGAAAAAAAAGAGTAACCCATTATAATTTGATGAATTTTTCCTATACTTATGGATGTAGTAGCCCAAAAAAGGGAACAAATCTTTACAGCGAAGATTAATCCCACCCCTTCAGTACACAGGGTTGACAGGGATGCACAACTTAGACATTTGCTACCCAAAATGGTGGGGCCTATAAAGGCAAGAAGTGACTGGCTTACAAGCTTTCAAGAGGGAGCCTAGTTCCAGATGGGGTGGGGGAAGGTAGAATGTCTATCAACAGATGAATGGTGGTGGTGGTTATGTGCCGTGGAGTCAGTTCCTACTCATAGCGACCTACCCTGTACAGGATTTCAGAGGCTGTAAATCTTTACAGCAGAAAGCCTCATCTTTCTTCTAGGGAACAGCTGGTAGTCTTGAACTTCTGACCCTGAGATTAGCAGCCTGATTTGTAACCACTACACTACCAGAGCTTCTTAACAGATAAATAGATACATAAAATGCAATTCATACAAAAAATTGAATATTATTTAACCATAAAGTGAAAAGAAATTATAAGTTCTAGGGAAGTAAACAAACCGTGGATCAGACTTTTAGGTGAATTTATTATGAAATTCACAATTTTGCCTGTTAGTTTAGGTGAAGAAAAATTAAAGCAAGGAAAAATTGGCTTAGTTCCTAAAATATCATCAGGTTATAAATGACAAAATGTTAAGATTTGTAAATTATATGAAACCTACCAGGAGCTCACCAGCATACTAAATAACAGATAAAGAGAATCAGTTTTTATGAATGGTTTATTCAGTTATTTTGGTGGTGATGGTGATTGTGTGCTGTCAGTGGTTCTAACTCATAGAAACCTTGTATAGTGTTTCTGAGGCTGTAAATCTTTATGGGAGCACTTCCACGGAGCAGCTGGTAGATTCTAACTACTAGCCTTGCAGTAAGCAGCCACACATAGTCCACTATGCTACCAGGGTGCCTTCATTTTGAAAACTAGGCTTAAATTAATTCAAGTAGCAACCATAAATTCAAGAATTAAAGAAAACAAGTATAGAAGGTAATTCTACAAATTGAAAAACAAAAGCCCAAAGCAGATGATCAAATGGAGTCCCTCACTTGGATCATTCAGAGGGTTTTAGCTATTCCTTTTTACGGTGTTTAAAATAGCTTAGATAGGGTGGTAGCAACCTCTCCCTGAAGGTAAATCTCTCAAAGTTACAATAAGATCAATAATGAGTCATTTTACATTATTATATTTATGTTCCTTCCAAAGTCTACATCCAAACTGAATTTGCAGCAGATGGTTGGCAAAACGAAACTCAGCCCAGAGAAAACTTGTAATGTCAAGCTATGCCATCCCCATTTCATTTTCCAAGATACTGTTTCCTCTTTTTAGTACCCTATCTCATGGGCCCTCACACTTCTACTTAGCTACCCAGGAACCATCTCGTTCCTAAATTTATCTCTAAGGCTTGCCTTCATTAGAAAAGTACTCCATTCAGTTGACTTCATTCAAAGTTCCATCAACCTGCCATCAGAATCTTATCTGTTTTATGTTTCCTCATTTCAAACAGCTATTTTAATATATAAACCCAATATTCTGGTAGACAAATTGTGAAAATGTAACCAATATCACTGAATAATCTGTAAGGAAATTGTTAAGTCAAAACCTAATTTACTGTGTAAACTTCCACCTTAAACATAATATTGCGTGTTTTTTTCATATAGGTTAGCAGCTTAGTCAGCCTTAAAACATATTTTGTTGTTGTTAAATGCCATCTAGTAAGTTCTGACTCATAGCAACCCTGTATAGGCTTTCCAAGGAACAGCTGGTAGGTTTGAACTGCTGACCTTTCAATGAGCAGTGCAGTGCTTATCCTAGAGCGCTACACCAGGACTCTACATATAAAATTCCCTAATGCATTCCCATTCTGAAATAACGCAGAGCCATTAAAGGTAAGTACTTACAAGAGAGAAATCTTGAACAATGGTAATAGCAACAAAATATTCTGCTTTTCTGTTTTATTAACTAGGTGTTAACTTAATGAAATGTGACATTGCTATCAGTAAAGTCTAATAAAAGTGAATTGGTACACAATGTGCAAAGAAAATGTGAAAACCCCAAATGACAGCAGCAAAAACAAAATTTATGTTTTCACTTTTCTGTTCTTATGCCCTTTGCATTACCCTGTGAGCATATGACTTTATTATGTATATACTACAATAAGACCAAGATTGGTTGCTAAAGTACCTAGTTGCAGGCTTGAAAAATAAATTCATAAAATTCTATTTCTCCGTATTACATCAGAGATCTATCACACAGGGCCTAGTTCTCATTTCCTTATGTTAAAAGCTGTACTGTTGTTGTTGTTGTTATGTGCCGTGGAGTCGGTTCCAACTCATAGCGACCCTGTACAGGGTTTCCAAGGCTGTAAATCTTTATGAGAGCAGAAAGCCTCATCTTTCTCCCGCGGAACAGCTGGTAGTTTCGAACTGTTGACCTTGCGGTTCACAGTCCGATTCATAACCAGATGTACTAAATGCTGCTAAACATGGGAAAATATCTAAACAACTCCCAGAAGAAGCAAACACAGATATCATTATAACGTAATCGAATTTTCCATTTTTAAATTATCTAAACACTTCTTAGGACTTCTAGTGTGGCACTGTAGGATAAGCACTAGACTGCTCACCATAAAGTCAGCAGTACAAACCCACCAACTGCTCCTTGGAAAAGCTATATGGGGTCGCTATGAGTTAAAATCAACTCAACAGCATTAACAATAAATAACAAAACAACTTTTAAAATACAATTTATTAAAGTTCAAAACTCTTATTGTATTCATCTTTACTATAAGTGAATGTATTCCTAGTAGCATGCTTGTTCTGATGTTACTTGTATAAACTAAGCAGACAAACATTTTAGGAGATTAATAGAAAAACAGACAGCTGATGGAGTATTTCCCTCATTAGATACTGCCATGTTAGCATATTTTTCCTATTTCAGATATTACTACAAAACAAAATGAGCTGAATTTTTATTCTCAAATTTTCTCTAAATGTATATTATCAATAATGCAAATACTTTAATTGCATATTAGAAGAATCTAATTTTCCCTTAAAAATTTACTTTGAAAATTAGGCCTGAAAAGACCTCATAGCGGATACAAAAAATCAAGCTATGACTATGTAAATTGGCATACTAGTTATCACTTACACCAAACTTTAACCATTACTTTAAAAACGATCTTTTTGAAAATCTCATATGTGGTAACACAGGTGATTAGAATGTTATTCAGTTAGTTAGTCTTATCATACATCACTAATGCCAGACTGAAACAATTAGACAAGAATCAACAAGCAAAAACAAACAAAAGAAATGTACACTAATCAATTGATTTAATAAATTTTCAAACAGCATATACCCTCATATGCACATGAAAGCTGGACAGTGAATAAGGAAGGTCATAGAAGAATTAATACATTTGAGTTTGGTGTTGGAGAATATTAAAAGTACCATGAACTGCCAAAAGAATAAATAAATATATGTTTGAAGAAGCAAAGACAAAATGGTATTTGGAAGCTAGCATGACCTGACTTCATCTTTCATATTTCAGACATATTATCAGGTGGGACCAGTCCCTGGAGAAGGACATCATGCTTGGTAAAGTGAAGGGTAAGAAAAAAAGAGGAAGACTCCCAATGAGATGGACTAGCACAGTGGTAGCAAGACTATGAGGTTGGCAGCCGACCAATCAGTGTTTCGTTCTGTTGTACACAGCGTAGCTAAGAGTTGTATTGATTGGATGGCACCTAACAACAACAACAACAACAAACAGCATATTCAAAAATCCAATCCAGTCTTTTGACAGAACTTCATATTTCAAGATGATGGCAGTATAAACTGATACAACTTTTCTGGAAAGCAATTTGGGAATATTTATTAATTGCTCATATTCATTCTCTTTTACCTATAATTTCACTCCTAAAATTTAGACTAAAGGAACAATCTGAAAAACAAAGTTTTATGTATAAAGATGTATATTTCAACATTAGAACAGAAAGAAAACACATCAAAAAACCTTAGGCAAATAAATGAACACTAATCCTGGTATGATACTACAGGATTAGCACTGAACTACTAATCGCGAGGTTGGCAGTTCAAATCCACCAGCTGCTCCTGGGAAATCCTATACAGCATTGTTATGCATCTGAAGCAACTTCATTGCACTTAACAACAACAACAAACAGTCATTTAAGGAAACCTGGTGGCACAGTGGTTAAGTGCTTGGTTGCTAACCAAAAGGTTGGCAGTTCAAATCTATGCAACAGGTTTAAAGGAGAAAGACATGGGAATCTTCTCCACTAAACATTATAGTTTAGGAAATACTATGTGGCAATTTCACTCTATTACAGGGTAACTATAAGTTGAAATCTGCACAACAGCAAATGACAACATATAGCCACATAAGTCACAATTTAGAATAAAACATAACAACCTAATAAAAGTAGTAGTATAGTGGTTATAAGTCGCGTTACTAACCTCAAGGTCAGAAGTTCAAAACTACCAGCCGTTCCATGAGAGAAAATAGGCTTTCTGCTCCTGTAAAAATTTACAGCCTTGGAAACCCTACGCAGGATCACTATGAGTCAGAACCGATTCCATGGCACACCACCACCAATAATTTTTGAGGGTAAGTCAAAAATTATTACTACTATGGTTCTAGTTCATATATACATGGGTTCATTCATCTCTGCAATCAGTGGATGGCTGCAGGAAAGTTTTCCCAGTTAACACACTTGCCTCAGTCTCCTTACCCCTAAACATTACCTTTTCAAAAGAAAGGTGCAATCAAAACATTGGCTTCCCAACTTGCTTGCCCAGGAAATATCAAGGCAAGTGGTCGGGTCCCCTCAGTGCAAATCCCCTTCCAAGACTAAGACTCAATGGGAATACTTGCAATGATTGGTGACCACGCTCAACACTGATAAGGGGGAGTGAGGGAAAAACAGCAATGAAGCGGTGAGCTAAACCCTACAACGTTCAACAGACTTCTGTGAACCCGGGTGAAGACCTGGTTAGCCAGCAGTGTGGCAAGACCTGGGGACTCTGGGGCCCAGAGTCAGTGACATAGCCACAGAGGACTAGAGTGGAGAGTGAAGTGTCCAGCTGATAAGAAGAGAGGGCATATGCATAAGAACACCCACACTTGCAGATAATACCCACTTATCCTGGCTTCAGTGACTGGATGATGAGAGCGCAACCAGAAGTATAAAGAAGAGGAAAAAAAATAAAGTATTCTCATACAATTTGATGAACTTGACCTACACCTATGGAAGCAGTAGCTCAAAAGAGGGAACAAGTCCTTACAGCAAGAATCATTCCCACCCCCTCCACAAACAGAGTAGACAGGGATGGGCAACTTGGACATTGGCTACCCAAAATGGGGGGTGGGGGGGCTACAAAGTCAAGAAGTGACTGGCTTAAAAGCTTTCAAGAGGGAACCTAGGTCCAGAGGGCCTGGAGGAAGGTAGAATCTCCAGTGAGTAGTATTCAATCTGACTAGGAGGGGCTGATGCAATGAAATGCAGACGGGTCTCTTGTGATACAATAGTGAATAATTGTTATCAGGACTGTTTGTGAGGGTCGGAAATGTAAAGGTAGATGTTTTATAGCAAAGAGGGGAGTGATTAACTTTTCAGTCTAGGAGCGGAGGTCCCTAGGACCATCAAGGGAGAAGAGCAGAGAGCGGGACCCTACCCAGAGAAGCAGTGATGCCTGAAATGGAGCCAGAGATGATGATGTGGAGTGATGGAGCAGCTGGAGACTTTAGATCCAGAGAGGGAGAGTGACTGTGTGCTGAAGACCTGGGGGATATGGGGGAAGGATTGCATGGAGGGGATTGTAACCATGGCAATGAGACGATATACAATAGAATGAATGTAAAACTAATGTTCTCCCATGTAAACTATCACATAATTCACAATAAAACATTAAAAAAAAAAAAAAATTGGCTTCCAAGGATATCGATTGGGCCAATTCAATTCAAAGCAAAGAGGTCAGCTCAGAAGGTTATGGAAATTGGTTTGGGGATTCAAAAGGGATAATCTTGATAGATTTTTTCAAAGGATACAATATGATCACAGGGGGTTATTATGAAGAAGTTTCAAGAGAATGGAAACCTGCATTGGTGAGATAAAGACCAGGAATGAAACACTGCTCGGTCCTGCACCCTACTCACAAGTGTTCTGTTTAAGTCCACTTTACAGACGCTTTGTCATTGAAGGTCTTTCTCTTTTTTGCTGATCCTGCACTTAACCAAGCATACTTAACCAAGGAAACTGTTTCCTCCTGATAACATGTCCAGAGTATGAGAGAAGTCTCATCATCATTGTTACCAAGGAGCAATCAATTCAGCTGTACTTCTTCCAAAACAGAAATGTTCATTCTGTGTGTTCAATATTCTTCACCAACAGAAAATTCAAATGCATAAATTCTTCTCCAGTATACCTTATTTACTGTCCAACTTTTGTATACATAGGAGGCAGTTGAAAGTACCATGGCTTGGATCGGTGCACCTTAGTCCTCAAAATAACATATTTGCTATTTAACACTTTAAAAAGGTCTTGGGTATCAGATCTGTCCAGTGAAATACATCCTTTGATTTCTTGTCTGCTGCTTCCATGAATGTTAATTGTGAACCCAAATAAAATGAAATCTTTAACAACTTGAATCTCTTCCCCATCTTTCATTATGTTATGTACTAATTTAATTACGAGGATTTTCTTTTTTTTTTTTTTTATATTGAGGTAAAGAGAACTAAAATCCCCACAACTTGGCCAATAAATAACATCATGAAAGATGGAGAAAGGATTGAAATTATCAAAGACTTCATCTTACTTGGATCCACAATCAATGTTCATGGAAGCAGCAGCCAAGAACTTAACGAGATATTGTGTTAGGCAGATCTGCTGCAAAATACTTCTTTTAAGGGTTAAAATGCAAAGATAAAACTAGAAGACTAAGTTGTACCTAACCCAAGCCATGGTATTTTCAATCATCTTATATGCATGTGAAAGTTGGACAATGAATAAGGAAGACCAGAGAAAAATCTATGCATTTGAAGTATAGTGTTTGTGAAAGTAACACAAACTGCCAGAACAAACAAATCTGTCTTGGAAAAAGTACCAGAATGCTCCTTAGAAGCGAGGATAGCAAGACTTCATCTCTCATACGATGGACGTGTTGTCAGGAAGGACCAGTCCTTGGAGAAGACATTGTGCTTGGTAAAGTGGAGAGTCAACAAAAAAGAGGAAGACCTTGAATGAGGTGGATTTACACAGTGGCAGCAACAATGGGCTCAACTATAACCAGAATTTTAAGAATGGCACAAAAGTAAGCCGTGGTTTTTTCTGTTATGCATAGGTTCACTGTGAGTCAGAACTCAATGGAACCTAGCAACAACAATAATAAACAGCTTGCTGGTATTGTCTGCTTCCAGCTGAGACCCATCTAACATCAGCTATGGTATCCCTTGTTCCACATTCTCTTCTGAATCTGACTTCTCTTCCTGGCAGCTCTCTGCTGACATACTGCTGCAACCATTTTTTAATTAACTTCAGCAAAATTTTACTTGCATGTGATATTAATGATACTGCCCCATCATTTCTGCACTCCATTGGGTTGCCTCTCTTTGGAATAGGAAAAAATATGAAACTCTTTCAATCAGTTGACCAAATTTACTGGCAAAGATTAGTGACCACCTCCGGAGCTGCATTACTTTGTTGAAACATTCTACTAATATTCCATCCTGGAGCCTTAATTTTCTCCAATGCCTTCAGTGTAGCTTGGACTTCTTCCTTCAATACACTTCTTGATCATATGCTACCTCTTGAATGGTTGAACACCAGCCAATTCTGTTTGGTACAATGACTGTGTATTCCTTCCATCTTCTTTTGATTCTTCTTGCATCATTCAATATTTTGCCCATTTTTTCATTGTTGTTAAGTGCTGTAGAATCAGTTCCAACTCATAGTGTCCTACAATATTGCAACTTGAGACAAATGAAGATTCCAAAATCTTTACTCCATTCATGTCATTAAGGTCAAATCTACTTTAAGAAGACAGCTCTTCTCCAATGGTGTTTGGGTGTCTTACAACCTATATTGAAAATCTTACAGCACTATATTGAAAATATTCCACTGTTATTCATAAGGTTTCCAGTGGCTAACCTTTCAGAAGTGCTCTGCCTCTTTTTGTTAGTCTTAGTATGGAAGTTGTGCTGAGACCTCTTCATAATAGGTGATCCTGACATTTTTTTAAATACTGTGACATACTGTCCAGCATCACAGCAATACATAAACCACCATAGTACAACAAATTGATAGATTTACTGTACTCTGATGGCTTTTATGATGCTGTACACAGCACTGTACCCTGGTACAGTGGTCATTTTGATATAGTGTTTAATATATTTCTGTGATTTTATAGTAATACTTTTTGACTTACCTTCACATATGCTGAGATCCTACTTGTGTGTATACTAAGTATATAAATATGCTTAGGTATATATTTAACAAGGAGCCCTACTAGCATAGTGGTTACACATTGGTCTGCTAACAAAAAGGTCAGCAATTCAAATCTCCCAGATGCTCCACCGAAGAAAGATGAGACTTTCTGTTCTTGTAAAGATTTACAGTCTCCATGAGCTGGAACTGACTTGACAGGACACCACCATCGCCACCATATATATAACAATGCTATAATATACTCTTAAAGGCCAGAAAAAAACAAAGATAATTTAACATACAAAAGAACTGAAATTATGTGATAAAAGAATAGACCTTAAAGTGTGTTGATATTTCTGTTAAGTAAGTAGTCACTGTTCAAATTTAAACCCTGGCATAGCACACCCCATGATCATTTATTTGAGTTTAAATGAGACTAGTTTATAAAAATTTTATCAGTATGCCTTATATATTCTTTACAAATAAATATAAATTACATAATTTAAATGAAGAAATTTATATAAAAGAGGGACCAAAATTATAATATTACTTAATATTACATGAGACTTGTAACCAAGCCAGAATTACAAATAAAATGGAAAGATTAATAAAATCTGTTCAGTTAAATATTTATCCAGTTAAATTTATAACATAAAACTAGTATTTTAATAATTATATTTTTTAGGCAATTGTGTATAAAACTGCCAATCTTGTAACGTGTATAATTTGTACAAGAAAATATAAACAGTTCAGAGAATGGGACCGAAAAAAAAAAAAAAAATCCAAACCCACTGTCACTGAGTTGATGTTGATGTGTGACAATCTCAGGTGCTACAGAGGAGGACTGTTACAAAGGGGTTTCTTGGCTGTAATCTTAATAGAAGCAGATCACCGGGTCTTTTGCCCTGCAGTGCTACTGGGTGGTTACGTATATCAACAATCTACATCAAAATTACTCTATAAAAAGTGAAGATTTCCCATCCTGCGAGTTTTCTTGTGGGTAAGCCTATCTTGATTTTTCTAGGAAGAGGATTAACATCTTTTATCACAGTATCAAAGGACTATATGACACCAAAAAACGTTAACAGCCACCGATCTGAACATTGGTGTGTCTTTCACAAGCAGTGTAAAGAGCTGTATCTTTTACAGTGTAAGCATTTTTAGAAATAGTTCAGAAGAGGAAAGTCAACTCTGAAAAGAAAAGTAAAGTATTTTCTGCTTTGGGTGATAAGTTTCTTTCATTTATTTATGTATTTGTTGCTCTATTGTTTTGCATATGTTAACCAAAATTAGCAGATTACCACAATTTTTCATTTCACTTGACTGGTATCTGTACTGTAGCCATTCATACAGTTATAGTACAGAACACTACCACTATCATTAAGTTAAATATACCTATACAAGGAAGAATAAGTATAAAGATTTAAAACCCTAATATTACTATAGAATAATTTTTTACTTTAGAGTTTAGTTTATTAAATGTTCTTTGATTAATCTCTATAGTACTTTCTGGAGTCCTGGTATGACACTGTAGGACTGCTACCCATAAGGTCAACAGTTTAAACCCACCAGCAGTTCTTCAGAAATGCTATACAGGGTATCTATGAATCGAAACCAACTCAGTGGAACTTAACAACATAATATCTGATTGTAATAGTTCAGTAAAATAGTGCCCAAACCTTATACGATAAAGTAAGCTCCATTTTATATTAGTTCTCCCTTTTCAGTATTATTCTGTCTTTTTAAAAAATTTGAACACATCTATTTATAAGTGAATGCTATACAGTCTTTCCCGACCAAGACCAATGTGTGTGTAAACTGCAAAGTAATTCATGCCTCATGCCAACTGTAACTAAAATGCTGTAATTCCACATCATTGCATTAAGCAAAAGTCAGGTTTCAGATTTTACAATGTCTGATTGTTGAGATCACATTAGCATACTACTAGTTGTTTAGTCACTGTATCAACTATTGGTATTAAATCTTTGGATGCAATGAAAGTTAACAATGCTATTTTTATGTTGTGTAAAAAAAGATCATTCAGTCTGTTTTCCCTTTTTGATTACAGTTCATTTAAGGGGGAAATGTTGCTGTATGGTTTGACAATATTTTATGTGTCTTCAGTTGATAGAACACACAAAACGTTTGAATAGCCCCATTTATTTGAGCAGACATATTAAATAATACTTTAAATGTGAACATGCATGTCATAAATTTTGTAGTCTCTTTAAAGTAGGATAAATCTGGTATTTAAAACAGTCTTTGTTCAAAGCCATTTTTTTTCAAACAGTCATAAAGGGACTCTGATTTGTGCTGCATGAACAATGCCAGTATCATCATTTTAATGTTATCCATATGGGCTTCTAATAATAGATAAGAGTCTACATTTATTGTATGTCTTCGAGACATTTAAAATCTAGATAAGGAAAGGCTGATTTCATTGGCCCCATATTTAAAGAAAGCAGACCCTAATTAAAAGAATTCTGTTCTGAATTAACTAGTTTGACATGTGCTAATTGACAGTTGCTGTGAAATGGTTCTAATTAAAGTCAATATGTCTTTTTCAATTAAAAGGAAATTAAGAATATACTAATATACATTAACAACTTAATCTGCCTTCAATATCCCATACATCAGCTGCTTTTCTTCCTCCTAACATTATTGGAGAACCATCTGACATGAATCTTCCACTGTTTGCTTATGGTATCTCATTATTACTTCACACAAGCACAGCAATAGTATATGTCCCCTTGAGGAAGAAGATAACCTACACATGCTTTAATTTTCAGATCTCTTAACTCTTAGTTTATTAAATGTTAACCCACCTGTTTGCATTAAAATGGGTCATTTCTTTATAAGAATCTTTGATAACCAAAAACAAAGACAAGTGTTCAATTAGTTGGCTTTTTTTACTATAGGCCTTAGAGGTAATTGCATTCTTTCCTCCTTTGGTTTGAGTAACATACAACAAGAAATATCTTTCAGGTCATGTTGTTTCTCAAGTGAAATTTTGGAGAAATCTCAGGTGGGAATACTTTGCATTGTATATACAATGGGAAAATAGAATATAAGATTGCCTAAAATGCCAGCACTAAAAGAAGGCCCAATGAAAATGTAGCATTAAAGAAGCTGTTTATAACTAGTATGATATGCTCACTATGAATGATGGAATGGTCATACATTCAAAGTCAAAGGAGCAACATGTACCTGAGGATAATGGGAGAAGGGAAGGGAGGTGGAAGGGAAATAGGAGTCACAGGGAGGAAGCTGGATAACTGTTGTTCCACAGAGGGGATTGTAATCATTGAGATGAAACAAAGTGCATTATTTGTTTTACATTAGTTGAATGTAAAACTGATTATCTTGTCTATAAACCTGCACTCAATTCACAATAAAAAGCAAAAAAAAAAAAAAAATTTTTTTAAAGAAGCTGTTTATAGCAACATAATTAGTCAAATGTACATTACCAAATCTATGGTGTTGTCGATTTTAAAGCTAGAGAAACAAATATTAAACACAAGTATCAATATTAATACATATAGTATAAACATTATATAGAGAATTATTAAAAATATGCAAACTTTTTTCTTATAAGATGATTATAATTTAGACATTTTAATGATAAACAGGTTTTTAAAGAATTTTTGTTATTAATCATACACTAGATGCAGTCTCTTCAGAAGAGACAGCTAATATGTCCATAGAAGTTGCATCACAGCCCCCCTTTTCCAAGAGCTTAAAATTCAACCATAAAATGTAGGCTACTCATAAAAATGGAAATTATTTTACTGAACTTCATCAAAACTAGCTCATTCATTTTAATACAGATCAAGAAAAAAGGTAGTCATTTTCTACTTTTACCCACTTACATTTGTAAAACATAAAACATGTGCATTCTAAATATGTATGGGACAGGTAAAGAGATAGTCAGCCAGCCAACCAATCCAAAATTTCCCACTGAACGCACTGTTTTCCCCAAATGTACTCCCCATTACTCTAAGTAGTTACCAAAAACTCTAATGAAAATCATCTTAAGCAGGACTATATATAAAAAAAAAAAAAAAAAAAAAAAACAGCTAAAGTCTAATGAATTTTCAGAATGAGTAAAGGCATATTAATCTACTTTAAAAGAGCACCTCCTTATAATCATAACCAGACTCAACAAAATGTAGTGCTATTTATCACCATGTGGAGCCCCTAGTTTGATTTCCAATCCTAGGATCTTGCTCCTCGGGCTGGCATAAACTGGAAATGCTACAGTAACAGCATGTACTCAGATTTTTGAAATGGGAGGGAAGCCAATGCAGCAACTTTTCTGCCCAATTAAAGAGCATTGTCTATAGCAGGCCTACACAACATAAGGTCTACAGACTGCACACAACCATGAAGCAATTGTTCATGACCCACCCACAGATTTGGGAAGGGGGAACAAATGAAAAGATAGACAATATGGCATCCATGTCAACAACAAGAGATAAGGCTGTTCCACAGACTCCACCTCTCAGCTCACATACTACAATTACAATACTCCATATCTAAACCCAGGCTGCCAATCAACATAATCTGTCTACACTTCCAAAGTCATTCACTGTGCCAATACTGGACTCTATATATAAAGATTTCCTACAAGGCAAACATTTTATTGGACTCAAATTAGGGCATCCCTGCATCATTCATCTGATGCTGTATAGTCTTTGAGAATTCAACAAATATTTATTGATGATTTTGATGGACTCCTGTTGTGGTGCTGTGGAATCAGCAATGGGCTGTGAACCAAAAGGTCAGGAGTTTAAACCACCAGTTGCTCCTTGGAAACCCTATATAGGATCACTATGAGTTGGAACCAATTCAACAGTACTTAACAAGAACAAAATAACAATTTTGATATTTATTCATTTCTAATGAGAATTTGTTTCTATCTCTTTTTCTTGCCCCTTTCTTTCAATTACCAGTTAGTTACCAAATATAACTAATAGTCAAAACTGGAACACTTTTATGAATTAATATAGTAAAAGAAAAAAATAAGCCAAGAAAATAATAAGTGAAGACTATCTTGGGCAAACTAGGCCATATGATACTACACTAATAGGCAAAGTCAACATACAGAAGTAGAGTTGTCTAATTCCATACTTCCATTTAAGTATGAGAGAAATAGGACATTATTCTATAAATCATTCCATTAATTAAATGGAAAACATCATTCCCATGCTTCCCTATGTATATCAAGTTAATGTAACCATAAAAATAGCTTTAAAACTTTTTTCTGTCACTTGCAAGTAAAAGTCTTAAAAATGATACACATGGATTTTGCTTCCACTGAAATATTTGCTTCCAATTTTAACCAATTAACTGGCCAGAACAGGAGTCACATGTAAAATTTATCTAAAATATAACCAGTTTTTTTCCCTTCAGTGGTAGAATGTTGTTGTTAAGTGACATCGAGCCATTCTGACTTATAGTGACCCTGTATAGGATTTCTGAGGAGCAGTTGGTGGGTTTGAACTGCCAACCTTGGAATTAGCAGTTGAGTGCTTTTCCTATAGCTCCATGCCAGGACTCTGGTAGAATGTTAGAACTAGTAAATATTGATCAAAATCAAAATAGAATATTTAGGGATTTTAATGATCATAAATTCTACTTACCTCATCTAGCATTCAAATCCTCTAGGGCGGTTGTTTAAGCACAATATATATTTATTGCTATGAAAATGCTCCAAAAGCATAAATTGAGCAAATGGACTTTATTTGACTACCTTTCTTTAAAAGCCTGGACCCTGCCATTTCATTTGTCCTAACTGTGCTATAAAGGAATCATTAACACTGGCACTTTCCATTTGTATTTCTTATATATTATTGGCTTTGTATTCAATCTTCTTTATGCACATCAACATTAATCTACACTTATTTGTCTACTTATGCATCTTCCAAGAAAGGAAAGATTATATATTCTATTTATTTTCCATTTTTCTCAAAAGATACAGTAAAATAATATATGAATGGGTATTAAAAGCATGTTGTAGTTTAACTTACTGGACAACAGTATCTTCTCTAGTCTATAAAGTTAGGGAACTAGGATGAAGGAATACATTGCAATATGCCTTTCCAATCTCACAGTAGTTCACATTACTCCGGATGTTGACATCATTCTTCTTTTATGGCTTTCCTTAGTACTTATACCTTATTATCTCTTCCTTTCAAACAACAAAAATTCCAAAATACAATCAGCATTAATTATATGAACACTAGTCTACTTAAATATCTACTTATAAGGTTTGATGTGGGTTTCTTTGATCCTTTCAAACATCAAGCAATTTGTAAATAATGATACTGTACTTACATGGATTTAAGCTACAATCTCCACAAGGTTTGGATATATATGGCTCTTCTTTCCAGTACTCATATATTTTAGTGTCTCTCTGATGCTTGATTTCATCGTTTCTTGTTAAAAAAAAAGGAAGGAATTTAGCAAAGTTGCAGGATACAAGGCCAACAAACATAAATCAGTTGGTTTCTGTACACCAGCAATGAAAAACCTGGAATGAATATTAAGAAAACAATTTCACTTATAATACATTCAATCAGGTATTTAAAAAATGTATCAAATTTATAATGTAAATTATAAAGCACTTCAGGAGGAGATTTTAAAAGACCTAAATAGAGTAGAAGGAGCTCTGATAGCGTAATGGTTATGAATAGCGCTGTTAATCTCATGGTCAGCAGTTCAAAACTACCAGCTGTTCCGTGGGAGAAAGATGAGGCTTTCTGCTCTTGTAAAGATTCATAGCCTCAGAAACCTTGTACAGGGTCGCTATGAGTTGGAACCGACTCCACAGCACATTACAACAATAACAAATAGAGTGAAAGACATTCCATGCCATGGGTTAAAAGACTTAACATTGTCAAGATGCCAATACTACCCAAAGTGATCTATAGATTCAATGCAATCCTGATAAAAATTCCAACAGCATTTTTTACAGAAATGGAAAAAAAAAATCTTCAATTTTACATGGCACAACATCCCAAATAGCCAAAACAATTATTAAGAAGAACAAAGTAGACAGCCTCACACTCCCTGACTTCAAAATGTACTATAAGCAATGCCAGATTACCAATGTTTGATTCACTGACAACTCACACTTGCCATTTAGTGTAAGGTTTTGAACTGCTTCTGTCATGGCTGACAAAGCAAAATTCAAAGTATAGACTACAATTTTACAATTTGAGTGATTCGTCACAGTAACTGAAACAAGAAAAGTTATGTGTTAAAGTACTGAAATGGGAGGCTTAGAAGAAACCTAGTAAGCCCTTTCTGGAACCCAATACACCTGATACGTAGAACTGAATTACCATCAGGACTACGGAGTGTTAAATACATTCAAAGTGGTATAGTTGGTCACCACATTTCAGTGTGATGCTCCCATCTTTGAGCAGTACACTGCCATCTTTGAAGTTGTGCTAAATGTTGTGTAAATATGCCTTCACTTTAAAACAGTTGCACCAATCCTTACTAATAATAAATTCTTCATCACAATCACTTTCACTTGGTACATGTCAACTTTTAAATTATTGAAAAGGCTTTAAGCCTTTCCTGCCACTAAAAAAAAAAGAACTCACTGTCTAAAGTCAATTCTGATGCTGTATGGAATTTCTGAAACTGTAAATCTTTCTCCCACAGAGCAGCTGGTGGATCTGAACTGCCAACCTTGTGGTTAGCAGTACAGTGCTTATCCTACAGTACCTCCGGGGCTCCTTCCCTGCACTAAAATAATAATCATAATCATATGCACCTATTCCAACTGATTTACACGTTTTTCAGACTCAGGGGGAGCAGATTTCATGCATAACCCAAGGATTGTCTGTACACAGCTACAGTAACAGAAATAGTCTGGTACTGGTTTAATGAGAGATGTTAACCAGTGGAATAGAATTGAGGACCCAGAAATAAATCCATACATCTATGGTCAACTGACTTTCAACAAAGGCGGCTAAATCCATTCAGTGTGGAAAGTAACAGTCTCTTCAATAAATGCTGCTGGCAAAATAGTATTTCTACATGTAGAAAAATGAAACAGGATTCATACTCATTGATACAAAAACTAATTCAAAGTAGTCCATGAGTCTAAATGTTAATTGAAACCTACAAAGTTCTTGAAAGAAAATACAAGGAGGAAACTATGAGACTTAATTTTTAAATTATAGATTATCACACATAAAAATAAATGCATGAGTAGAAGGCAAAATACAGATCATTGGAATTTCATAAAAATTAAATATTTATGTTCATAAAAGGATTGTATCACAATAGTAAAAAGACAACCAACCACAGACTGAAAAAATATATATATTAGTAGTCTATAACTAAACAACAAGCAGATTAATAACCCAATCGAAGGACAAAGAACTTTTGCAAACATTTCACTAAGAAGGATACAAAAATGGCCAACAAACACATAAAAAAAAAAAATACATGAAGTCTTTATCCATCAGAAACATGCAAATCAAAACCGCAATAAGGTGCTTCATCATTCCTACTAAGATGGCTAACAATAAAAGGAAAATAACAAATTTGGGTAGGATGTAGGGATATTGGAACCCTTATCCATTCCTGATGGGAAGGCAAAGTAATACAGTCATTGTGGACCAAAAAAACAATTTTTAAATGGCAATTCCTCAAAAAATTAAAAATAGAACTAACATATGATCCTGCAATTCCACTACTAAGCAAATATCTAAGTGATTTAAAAGCAGGACACAAACAGAAATACGTACAACAATGTTCACTGCAACATTATTCATAGTAATTAAAAGGTAGAAACAATATAAAGACTACCAGAAGATGAATGAATAAACACAACGTGGAACATACAGACTCATACAATGGCATCGTACTTAACCATAAAACCATATAACAAAATAAAGACTGTAAATCTTTCTCCCACAGAGCAGCTGGTGGATCTGAACTGCCAACCTTGTGGTTAGCAGTACATTGCTAACCACATGCTCGAAGACATTATGTCAAGTGAAATAAGTCAATCACAAAAACACAAATGTTGAATGATCTCACTTAAATGACATGTCAAAAATAGGCAAATACATAGTTGTTATTGATGTTGTTGTTAGGTGTTGTTGAGTTGGCACCGACTCAGAGCAACCCTGTGCACCAAAGGAAGAAACACTGCCCAGTCCTGAGCCAACCTCACATGCTTCCTATGTTTGAACCAGTTGCTGCTGCCACTGTGCCAATCCATCTTGTTTGAAGGGTTTCTTCTTTTTTGCTGACCTTCCACTCTACCAAGCATGATGTCCATCTCCAGGGACTGGTCCCTTCTTACAATATGTCCAAAGTATGAGACTTGAAGTCTGGCTATCCTGGCTTCTAAGGAACACTCTGGCTGTACCTCTTTCAACACAGATTGTTTTTTGTTCTTTTGACAGTCCATGGTACTTATAATATTCTCTACCAACACCATAACTCAAACGCATCAATTCTTACATGGTCTTCTTTATTTATTGACATGTAAAGAATAGGTAAATATAATTGTTGTTGTATAGGGTTTCAGAGAAGCAGCTAGTGAATTTGAACTACCAACCTTGCAGTTCAAACCAACCTTGCAGTCCAGTGTTTATTCTACAGCACCACACCAGGACTCCTTAGAAATACATGTTGTTGTTAAGTGCCATCGAGTTGGTTACAACTCATGGTGATCCTCTATAGGGTTTCCTAGGAGTGGCTGGTAAGCTGACCCATTGACCTTGTGGTTCAAACCAACCTTGCAGTCCAGCACATTAACCTGTAGCACCACATAGAGACCAGTTTAATTATTATTTATTGTGTATGCTTGTTGTTGTTGTTGTTGTTATGTGCCGTGGAGTCGCTTCTGACTCATAGCGACCCAGTACAGGGTTTCTGAGGCTGTAAATCTTTACAGGAGCAGAAAACCTCATCTTTCTCCCATGGAACAGCTGGTAGTTTCCAACTGCTGACCTTGTGGTTCGCAGCCCGATTCATAACCACTATGCTACCAGAGGTATCATTAACATCACAGAAGCTTTTTTACGTCACATAAGCCTACTTGAGCAAAACAAGACATCAACAGTTTTAAATGCTTTGCTAATTACTTACATAAAGACAAAGATAGATGAAATATTATTATTGTGTTTATTTCATCTTATTGCCTAGTCTATAAAGAAAAAAGAAGGGTTTCTCTCTGTTACATTTAATTTTAATTTTCAGGAATACCTAACAATATTTTTTAAACTTATTTTTAGAGAAATAATTCATTCTTTTATTACTTTTTAGGGTTAACGCACTGGACTGCTAAGTAGATCTGAACCGCAAGTTTGGCGGTTCAAGCTTACCAGCCGCTCCTCAGAAACCCTATACAGGGTTGCTACAGGTCAGAACTGACTCAACAGCACTTAACAACAACAATTGTGAATTGAGTGAAGATATGCAGACAAGATCATCAGCTTTACATTAAAAAAATCATAGACTTTGGTTCATCTCAATGATGACAATCCCCTCCATGTAACAACAGTTATCCCACTTCCTAGCATTCCTTCCTCCTTCCCTTCACTTCTCAACTTTTTCTTTAGGAAATGTTGCCCTTTTGATTTTGAATGCTTACCAAGTATATGGTGAACATATCTTACTAATACTGTTGCCCCACCCCCTCTTCCCTTATAAACCTATCTATGTTCTAGTAGCTTAGTGGTTACAAATCGGGCTGCTAACCTCAGGGTCAGCATTTCGAAACTACCAGCTGTTCCGTGGGAGAAAGATAAGGCTTTCTGCTCCCGTAAAGATTTACAGCCTCAGAAACCCTGTACAGGGTCTCTATGAGTCGGAACTGACTCCACGGCACATAACAACAACAACAATGGCTTGGCTGACAACTGAACCATGAGGGTGAGCCCCTTTCCAGACCTGAAGGGTGGTCGAGGGCCATTGTTTCAGGTTCCTCCAGTAACTGTAGTCTTTTTAATTATTATTTTTAGCAATTTTGAGTTTTGTTCCACATTACTTCCACTCTAGCCAGGATTCCCTAATTTGATCCCTTTCAAGCATGGTCTATCTTATCTGGTCTCAGAGTCATGGAAACTGATGTTCACATGTTCCATTAGTCCACCATTGGACTAAATGATTACAATCCTCTTCAATTCTTTATCACTCTTCTTTCTTTCACACATGGAGAGAGACCAACAGCTGTAATTTAGACAGCCACTCATGAGTTTTCAAGATCCCAAATGCTACTCAACCAAGTAGGATGTAGAACATTGTCTTTGTGCACTATGTTATACCAATTGACCATGGTGTTCCCTAAGATTATGGTTCTGAGTCCCCAGGCCCCTCTAGTCAGTGAATTCCTCTCCCCTTCCTTCCACCCCTGGTAACCATCAAAGAATATTTCTTTTAGTATGAAAACCTTTTCTTAAGTTTTTACAATAACGATCTCATACAATATTTGTCCTTTTGTGATTGACTAACTTCACTCAGCATAATGTCCTCCAGGTTCATCTATGTTATGAGGTGTATGTACTAAAATTTGTATATCCATTATTCCATTAATGGGCTTAGGCTGTCTCCATCTTTCTGCTCTTGTGAACTGTGCTGTGATGAACATCTGTGTGCATGTATTTACACGTGTCCTGGCTCTTATTTCTTGAGGAAATATACCCAGTAGAGGAAATGCTGTACCGTTTTCCAGAGTGACTGAACTATTTTACAGTCCCAACAGCAATATAGGAGGGTGCCAATATCTCAGCACCCTCACCAGCATTCGTTGTTTTCTGTTTTGTTTTGTTTTTAACTTTGCTGTTGATGCTGGTGTGAGATGATATCTAATCGATGTTTTTATTTGCATCACTTTAACAACCTTGCTTGCTGAAAGTGAAGAGGACTTAAAACATTTACTGATAAAGATCAAAGAACACAGCCTTCAGTATGGATTACATCTCAATGTAAAGAAAACAAAAATCCTCACCACTGGACCAATAAACAACATTCTTATTAACAGAGAAAAAGATTGTG
>NW_006408629.1:3917624-3934135 GCF_000296735.1 Chrysochloris asiatica
GCTGTATGTAAATTCATTTACTTCTGGGTTCTCAATTCTGTTCCATTGATCTATGTATCTTTCCTCATATATCAGTACCAGGCTGCTTTGACTACTGTGGCTGTGTAGTGAATTTTGAGATCAGGACATGAGAGGCCTCCAACTTTGTTCTTCTTCTTAATCAGTGCTTTCCTTATCAGAAGCCTCCTCCCTTTCCATAAAAAGTTTGTGAAAAAAATTTCTATCTCTTTAAAGAATGATGTTGGAATATGGATTGGGATTGTAGATGGCTTTGAGTAGCATTGACATTTTCACAATTTTAAGTATTACTATGCATTAGCATGGTACAGTCTTCCATTTTTTGTAAATCTCTTTTGGTTTCTTGTAGTAGTGTTTTGTAATTTCCTCTGTATAGGTCTTTTGTTTCACTGGTTAGATTTATTCCTAAGTATTTCAACCTTTAGGTAGCTATTGTAAAAGGTATTGTTTTCCTAATTTCTTTTTAAGAGCTGTCTTTATTAGTGTTAAAGAAGCTAACAGATTTTTGTATATCGATTTTATACCTTGCCTTTTTGCTGAATCTTCAAATGAGTTACAATAATTTTCATGCTGAGTCCTTGGGATTTTTTATGTATAGAATCATATCATCTGTAAATAGAGTTTACTTCTTCTTTGTCAATTTGGATGCCTTTATTTTCCCTTTCTTGACTGGCTAAGACTTGCTACACAGTATTGAATAGGAGTGGTGGCATAAAGGGCATACTTCTCTGGTTCCTGTTTGCAAAGGGAATGATTTCAGTATCTCTCCATTGAGAGTAATGGTGGCTGTTGGATTTGTATATATGTTCTTCATTATGTTGAGGAATTTCCCTTTGATTCCTACTTTATTGAAAGTTTTTATCAAGAATGTATGTTGGATTTTGTCAAATGCCTTTTCTGAATCAATCTATATGATCATGTTGTTCTTTTCCTTTTTTTATTTATATAGCTGAAAGTTAAGAGGACTTAACATTTTGCTGATGAAGATCACAGCCTTCAGTATGGCTTGCACCTCAATGTAAAGAAAAAAAAAACAAAAACCCTCACCACTGGACTAATAAACATTCATATAAATGGAGAAAAGACTGAAGTTGTCAAAGACTTCACTTTGCTCAGCTCATCAAAAACACTCATGGAAGCAGCAGTCAAAAAACCAAATGACATACTGCATTAGGAAAATCTGCCGTACAAGACCTCTTTAAGGTGCTGAAGAGTAAATATGTCAGCTTGAGAACTAAGATGCACCCAATCCAAGTCGTTGTATTTTCAATAATCTCATATACATGTAAAAGTTGGACAGTGAATAAGGAAAACCATAGAATTGATGCATTTGAATTATGGTGTTGGAGGAGAATATTTAAAGTACCCTGCAAAATACCAACCGAGAGGGAAGGAGTCTTTACATCAAGAATCAAGCCTATCCCCTCGGTATACAGGGTTGATAGGTAAGGGTAACTTATCTAAATTGGGGCAGGAGGGGACTTACAAGTTTTCAATAGGGAATTTAGTTTCAGAGTGTGCAGGGGAGGTAGAAACCCCACTGAATAGTTTTCATCTTGTCTAGTTGGGTCTGGTGAAAGGAAATGAAGATAAGATTCTTTTGATTTCAATAGAGAATAATTATTATCATGACTAATTGCACTTTTCACAACTGTAAAGGTAGAGTTTTGTAACATAAAGGGGAGAGTAGTTAATCTTACCTTCAAGTAAGACCATCAAGAAAGAAGAGCATGAGTGGAACATGGGACCCTAACCAGAGAAGCAGCAACACTAGAGATGGAGGCAGAAGTGATGGTATGGAAAGATAGAGCAGCTGAGGACTCTAAACTCATGGAAAGAGAAAGGCTATTTGCTAGTGGCCAGTAGACTTGCTTCCAAAATGTGTCCTTTGGTTGTTTGAATGATTATATGTTCCTGAGTGTTTCTGTGTACCACAACAACAAAAAAAGAGGGAATAGAAGCAAATATTGTTAAATGATGATGCATGGAGGGGATTGTAATCATTGCAATGAAACAAAACAAGATAGAATGAGTGTAAAATTGATGTTCTCCCATGTAAACTATCACTCAATTCACATTAAAAGCTTTAAAATAAATAAATCAATAAAAATAAAGATAGCAGAGCAACAAGATAGAAGGAATCTGGGTCTCCAAGAATGTGTTGCTGTCATAAATAGCTTTGAATTGTTTATACTAACTGTTATGTGAGAGAAATAAACTTTGCACTGGGGAGATAAAAAAAAAAAAAAGGACCGCCAAAAGAACAAACCATTCTGTTTTGGAAGAAGTACAGCCAGAATGCTCTTTGGAAGCCAGGATAGCTAGACTCCGTCTCTCATACTTCAGAAATATTATCAGGAGGGACCAGTCCTTGGAGAAAGATATCACGATTGCTAAAGAGGAGGGCCAGAGAAAATAAAGGAAGACCCCCAATGAGATGGACTGGCACAGTGGCAGCAGCAATAGGCTCAAATACAGCAACTATTGTGAAGTTGGCACATGACCAAGTAGTGTTTCATTCTGTTGTGCATAGTATCACTGTAAGTTGGTACTAACTCAATGGCACCTAACAACAAGAATAGCAATAGTGGATTATATTGATTGTTTTCCTTATATTCAACCATCCTTGCATCCCTGGTATGAATACCACTTGATCATGATGTATTATTTTTTTGATATATTGTTGAAAATTTTTGCATCTATTCTCATGAGGGATATTGGGCTATAATTTTCTTTTTCAATGATGTCCTTTCTTGGCTTTGGTATGAGGGGTTTGCTCACTAGATAAAATGTGTTTAGGAGTTTTCACCCTTTTCTATGTTCTGTAATAATTCAAGTAAAATTGGTGTCAGCTTTTCTCTGAATGTTTGATAAAATTCACCAGTAGAGCCATCTGGGCCTGTACATTTTTTTGTTGGGAGTTTTTAAAGACCAGATCAATTTCTTCTTTTGTTCCAGGTCTGTTCAAGTTTTCTACTTTACTCTATGTTAGTTTATGGAGGTCTTGTGTTTCTAAAATGTATCCATTTCTTCTAGATTTTCAAATTTACCAAGAGTACAACTCTTCATAGTCTTCTCTTACTATACTTTTTATTTCCATTGGCTATGCTGTGAAATCACCCATATCATTCCATTTGCCTGTTATTTGTATCTTCTCCCTCTTTTTGCTTGTTAGACTTGCCAGCGGTTTGTTAATTTTTTAAACCTTTCAAAAAATTAACTTCTTGTCATGTTGATTCTTTCTATTGTTTTCCTGTTTTCTAATTCATTTCTTTCTACTCTAATCTTTATTATTTCTTTTCTTCTGGTAACTGTAGGTTTACTTTGGTGGTCTTTTTCTAATATTGAAGATGCTGGGTTAATGTGTAGATTCTGGTTCTTGCTTCTTTTTGGTTGTGAGTATTTATTGCTATAAATTTCTCTGTAAGCATTATGTTTGCTGTGTCCCAAAGGTTTTGATATTTTGTGTTTTCATCTTCATTTGATCCAAGGATTTTGTTGTTGTTGTTGTTTGAATTATTACCCAGTAGCTTTAAAGCAGGATGTTATTCAGTTTTCATGTATTTTTGTTTCCTTGATCTTCCTGTTGTTGTTTTCTAATTTTATAGCATAGAGTTCTGAGATGGGTTGTAGTATCTTAATGTTTTTGTATTTATTGAGGCTTTCTTTGTGGCCTAACATGTGGTATATTCTGGAGACTATTCCATATGTTGTTGTTAGGGGCCATCCAGTCAGTACTGACTCATAGCGACCTTATGCACAGCAGAATGAAACAATGTTCCATACGCACTGAAAAAGAAAATGCATTGTGCTGTTGTTGGGTTGAGTGCTCTGCACAAATCTATGAGGTCAAGTTGACTGTGCTGTTTAGTTCCTCTATGTCTTTGTTGAGTTTCTTTCTAGTTGTTCTGTCCATTCTCAAAAGTGGTATATTAAAATATCCTACTACCATTGTTGTTGTTAAATGCTGTAGAATCAGTTTTGATTCATAGCAACCTGTATGTGGTTTCTGAGAAGTGACTGGTGAGTTTGAATTGCCAACCCTGAACTACAGGGCCTAGAGGGCAAATTATAGCAATAAGCACACACAGCCAAAAAGAAGAAAGAACCAAAATCCACATATTAACACAACATCTCCAACAATTAGAAAACAACCAGCGAGGTAAGCTGGCAAGTCTAACTAACATAAAGAGGGAGAAGATGCAAATAACACTCATAAGAAATAATATGGTGACATCACAACAGAACCAACAGGAATAAAAAGAATAATAACAGAATACTATAAAGAGATGTGTGGAATCCTGGTGTGGCACTGTGGGCTAATGTGTCAGACTGCAAAGTCATTTGAACTGCAAGGTCGGTGGTTCAAGCTCACCAGCTGCTCCTTGGAAACCCTATATAGGGTAGCTATGGGTCAGAACTGACTTGACAGCACTTAACAACAACAACAATAAAGAGACGTACTTCAATACATTTAAAAATCTAGAAGAAATGGAATTGTCTATTTCTTTCTTCAGTTTAGAGTTTCAATTTAATCAGAGTTTGATTTGTATATTTTGAGGCTCTTTTGTTTGGAGCATAGATATTTATTGTGTTTATATCCTTTTGTTCAATTGACAATTTTATCATGAGATAAGGTTCTTCTTTGTCTCTTATAGTGGTTTTTACTTTAAAGTCTATTTTATCAAATTTAATATTACCACTCCTGTTCTTTGTTTATTGCCATTAGCTTGATATTTTCTTGCAACCTTTAATTTTTAATCTATGTTTTTGTGTAAGATTTGTCTCTTATAGACAGCATATTGAAGGATCCTGTTTTCTTATTCATTCTGCTACTCTCTGTCTCTTGACTGGTGCATTTAATCTATTGAATGTCAGTGTAATTCCCCATAGGTATGAATTGATTGCAACCAATTTGCTGTGATGGGGGGAGGGGGGCGGGGAGGCTGCTGGTTCCTTAGTTCTACGTGTTTCCCTGTGCTGAGTTCATTTTTTAGTGCGTTTTCTTATCAATTTCTTTATAGTTTTAATGTTTAAATATTTTCATGGATTTTCTTTTTCTTGATTTGATGTGAATATGTATTTTCTTTGAGGTTGGTTACCCTGTAATTTATTAATCTTGTCCCCAGTTTAAACCAGTCTCTTTTTTCTTTGAATCTATTAGACTTCCTCACCATTTGGAATTCTATGACTAGATTTTTCCTTCTTTTTGCTTTGAAATTGTCTTCATTATAAATTGATATCTCTGATTCCCTATTTTCTATCTTATAGTTTTGTTTTCTCTGGATATTTCTATATCTGGATTGAGTTCTGGGTTGTGCTGTCGTGTATATCAATCTCTGGATGTTATCTGCTGTTGTTGATTCTCGGTCCAAAGGATTTGCCTTCAGTAGTTTTGTAAACTAGCTTGGTTTTGATAAATTCCTCAAATTTCTCTTTATCTAGATATGTTCTAATTTTGGATTTTTATTTGAGGGACAGTTTTGCTCTGTATATGATTCTTCGTTGTCAGTTTTTTTTCTTTCAGAATTTTGTAAATGTTTCTTTATTGCCTTCTTGCCTGCATAGTTTCTGCTGAGAAAACAGAAATCAGAAAAGTAATCTTATTGCTTTTGAAACAGGTTGTTTTTCTCAGGTTACTTCCAGGTTTCTCTCTTTGTCTTTCATTTTGGAGAGTTTGATTATAATATGTCTTGATGGTTTTCTGTTAGGGTCTATCCTGCTAGGGGTTCATTTAGCTTCTTGAATACTTACCGGCTTATCTTTCATGATGTTAAGGAAATTCTCTTCCAACAGCTCTTTGACCTATCTTTTCTGTACTTTTCTTTGTCTCTTCCTGTTCTGGAATTCTAATCATCCATAGTTATTCCTCTTCATGTTTTCCCAAAGGAATCATATTTTTTCTTTCTTTTTTCTGGTTGTTCTTCTAGCTTACTAGTATTGAGAGATTTATCTTCAGGCTCATTAATTCTGGCTTCCATTTATTCAAATCTACTCCTTTGCCCTTTCAGTGTATTGTCCATTTCTGATAGCTTAGTATTTATTTTTTTATTCTTTTCAAGTGAGAAAATAAGACCATTGAGGTTCAACCCATACTTAAGGCTATGGTCTTTTATCTTCATCAGTATTTTAAGTCATTTTAACTGTCATCAAGCAAGTTTGTACCATCTGCATATCGCAGGTTGTTAATGAGTCTTTCTCCAGTCCTGAAGCCATATTCTTCTTCATATAACCCGGTTTCTCAGATTATAGAATATTTGGCTTTGTCTTCTCAAGCTGCTCTTTGATATTTTCTATTCAGCTCTCTTACCTCCTCATTTTTCCCATTTGCTTTAGGTCATATTCTGGCTCTTGTGGGCTTGTTTTAATTTTCTTCAGCTTCAACCTGAATTTGCATGTGAGAAATTGATGGTCTGTTCTACCTTCTGCCTCTGGCCTTGTTTTAGCTTATGATATGGAGCTTTTCGACTGTCTCATTACACAGATAGAGTCAATTTGATTTTTGTGTATTCTATATGGTAAGGTCCATGTGCATGACCATTCTTTTATGTTGTACAAAAAGATATCTGCAATGAATAAGTAATTGGCCTTGAAAAATTCTAACATGCAATCTCCATCATTATTTCTATAATCAAAGCCATATCTTCCAATGATTGATTCTTCCTCTTTGTTTCCAACCTTTATATGCCAATTATCAGTAATTATTAATACAGTGATTGCATATTGATTGATTATAGACTGAAGAACTTGATAGAATTCTTCAATTTCATCATCACTGACAAGTGGTTGGTCCAAAAATTTGAATAATAGTTGTATTCATTGTAGGCATATGGATATTATCCTATCACAGAGAGTGTTGTATTTCCAGATAGATCTTGAGATGTTCTTTTTGATGATGAAAACAATGCCATTCCTCTTCAATTTGTCATTCCTTACATAGTAAACCATGTGATTGTCAGATGCAAAATGGCAAATACCAGTTCATTTCAGCTCACAAATACCTAGGATCCACCACTCATCTGTCAGTGTTTCATACTGTGGTGGCTTGTGTGTTGCTATGATTCTGGGAGTTATGCCACTGGTATTTAATATACCAGCAGGGTCATCCATAGTAAGCAGATTTTATCTTCTAGATGAAGACAGACTAGGAAGAGGAAGAGACAGATTACTTCTGATTATTTAGTCACTGAAAACCTTATGAATAGCAGTGGAACACTCCACACCACATAAAGGAATATTGAAACATGATGAAGAGCATCAGAACATTGTTAGCTATGGTGCTGGAAGATGAAACCCTCAGGTTGGAAGGCACTCAAAATCTGACTGGGGAAGAGCTGCCTACTCAAAGTAGAGTTAACTGTGATGGCACAAATGCAGTAAAGTCCTCAGGACCTTCATTTGCTGATGAAACACAACTCAAAATGAAAAGAAACAGCTGTAAAGATCTATAAATAATTGGAACATGAAATGTACAAAGTATGAATCTAGGAAAATTGGAATTCTCAAAAATGAAATGGAATGTATAAACATCAATACCATAGGCATTAGTGAGCTGAAATGAACTGGTATTGGCCATTCTGAATCTGACAATCACATGGTTTACTATGTCAGAAATGACATATTGAAGAGGATTGGGAATAACATTCATCTTCAAAAAGAATATTTCAAGATCAGTCATGAAGTATGATGCTGTCTGTGAGAGGATAATATCCATATGTCTGTGAGGAAGACCAATTATCATTCAAATTTACGCACCAACTACTAAAGCCAGTGATAATGAAATTAAAGAATTCCAATAACTTCTTCAATCTGAAATTGATCAAATATGCAATCAAGATATTTTGATAATTACTGGCAAATGGAATGCAAAGTCTGGAAATAAAGAGGAAGGATTAGTAGTAAGAAAATATGGCCTTGGTGATGGAAACATTCTGGAGATCACATGATAGAATTTTGTAAGACCAGTGACCTCTTCATTGCAAATACCTTTTTTAAAGAACATAAAAGACAACTATACACATGGACCTCACTAGATGGAATACATAGAAATCAAACTGACTACATCTGTGAAAAGAAACAGTGGAAGAGTTCCGTATCATCAGCCAAAACAAGGTTAGGGGCAGAATATGGAACAGATCATCAATTGCTCATATGCAATTTCAGGCTGAAGCTGAAGAAAATGAAAACAAGTCCACAAGAGCCAAAATATGACCTTGAATATATTCCACCTGAATTCAGAGATCATCTGAAGAAGAGATTTGATGCATTAGATACTAAAGACCAAACACCAGCAGAGTTGTGGGATGACATCAAGAACATCATACAGGAGAAAGTAAAAAGTCATTAAGAAGACAAGAAAAAAACTAAAAGACCAAAATGGAAGTCAGAAGAGATTGAAACTTGCTTCCCAGCATAGAGATGCTAAAGCAAATGGAAGAAATGAAGAATTGATGCATTGAAGTTGTGGTGCTGATGGAGAACATTAAAAGTACCTTGGATCACCAAAAGAACAACTAGGTCTGTGCTGGAAGACATACAGCCAGAGTGCTCCTTGGAAGCCAGGATGGCTAGATTTCGTCTTTCATACTTAGAACATACTGTCAGGAGGGACCAGTCACTGAAGAAAGATATCATGTTTGGTAAAGTTGAGGGTTGGAGACAAAGAGGAAGACTCTCTAATGAGATGGAATGGGACAGCGGCAGTAGAAATGGACTCTGGTGTAGCAGCAATTGTGAGGTTGGCCCAGGGCCCAGCATTGTTCTGCACAGGGTTGCTATGAGTTGGTACAGATTTGATGGTACCTAACAACAACAACAAGGCCTAGGATATTGATGTTTATGTATTCCATTTCATTTTTGATAACTTCCAACTTTCCTAGTTTCATACTTCATTCATTCCATGTTCTGATTATTAATGGATGTTTACAGCTTTTTCTCCTGATTTTGTGCTGTGCCCCATCAGGAAATGCAGGTTCTGAAGGCTTTACTCCAATCGTGTTATCACAGTCAACTCCACTCCGAGGAGGCATCTCTTCCCCAGTGGTATCCTGAGTGTCTTCCAACCTGAGGATCTCATTTTCCAGCACTCTATCTGATAATATTCTGGTGCTCTTCATCATGTTTCAATATTCAATATTCTGATGTTATCTGATAGTGTTCCACTACTATTCATAAGTTTATTAGTGACTAAATATTTGGAAGTAGCCCATCTCTCCTTCAACCTAGTCTGTCTAATCTGGAAATTCAGTAAAAGTTGTCCACCATGGATGATCCTAATAGTATTTAAAATACCAGTGGCATAGCTTCCAGAATCACAGCAACATGCAAGCCACCATAGTATGGCAAACTGACAATGATAAATGGTGGAAAAGTCAAAATTAAGTGAAACACTACTATAAAAGACTAAGAAAAAGAACCCATACTAAAGGGGGGGAATTCTTTGCTGGTTACCCAGTGGGTGGGTTAGGGGAGGGAGGGGAAGGTGGAGCACAGGGTAGGGAATAGACACAGGATGGTTTGGGTGCTAGATAGGGGGTCAATACACAAGAAGGGGGAGGGGAATGGAAGAACAAGACAGATACAGAAACAATTCGGTAGGTTTGCAGGGGCTAAGTGGGACAGAGGTAAATAATGATGCATGCACAACCTTAGAACAACAGGGCTCTGGGATTCAGGGATTGAGACATGGTTGGAATGGGCAAAAGGGGGAAAAAATGTTAAGATGCTTGGCTGTCTTTTGAATCTTGGTTTCCATTGTATAACATTATAAAATAGACACTTGAGGGAGAGAGAAAGGAATAGCCAGAAACATGTAAGAAAGGAATAGCCAGAAACATAGAAAGCTTGTAAGTCTGTCTTCTGCCTATAACTGATTGGAATACCTAAAATGGGGCTACAACATGCCCAGTGAAGGAGGCTTCCTGTGGAGCCTCTGCATTGCATTAGACCATAGGTGGAATCCTGAACCCCATCCAGAATCTTCTGAGGTGGGAATCTCCACTTGAAAGGACAAGCAGACCAGCTTGGAACAGCTAGAAGAGCAATAGATATTCTTAAAAGAAAGACCGACAGGAAAAATACAAAAAAAAATAACAGCAGTCTGACTGAATTCTACAAGAACAAACAAGTTGCCCACCCAGGAGACATCAAGGCAAGTGATTAGGTTCCCTCAGGGCAAACCCCCTTCCAAGACTAAGAATGGGAATGGACTCTGACTGGTGACCACGTTGGTCACCAATAAGGGGAAGTGAGGGAAAAACAGAAATGAAGCTGCGAGCTAAATCCAACCATGTTCAATAGACTCCTGTGAACCCAGGTAGAGACCTGGTTGGCCAGCAGTGTGGCAAGACCTGGGGACTCTTGGGCCTAGAGTCAGTGACATAGCCACAAAGGACCGGAGTGGAGAGTGAAGTGTTGGTAAGAAGAGAGGGCATATGCATAAGATCATCCACACTTGCAGATAATACCCACTTGACCTGGCTTCAATGACTGGATGATCAGAGCTCAACTAGAAGAAAGAAGAGGAAAAAAAGAGTAATCTGATACAATTTTATGAGCTTGACCTACACCTGTAGTTCAAAAAAAGGGGGAAAATCTTTACAGCGAGGATCATTTCCACCCCAAAATGGGGGGGGGGACTACAAAGGCAAGAAGTGACTGGCTTACAAGCATTCAAGAGGGAGCCTAGATCCAGAGGATGCGAAGGAAGGTAGAATCTCCACTGAGTAGTATCCAATCTTTCTGGGCTGGGCTGATGAAAGGAGATAAGGCTAGGTCTCTTGTGGTACAATAGTGAATAATTGTTATCAGGGCTGACTGTGAAGGTTGGAAAAGTAAAGGAGATGTTTTGTAGCAAAAGGAGGGGAGTGATTGACTTTGCAGTCTAGGAGTGGAGGTCCCTGGGACCACCAAGGGAGAGGAGCGGAGAGTGGGACCCTACCCAGAGAAGCAGAGATGCCAGGCATGGAGGCAGAGACGATGACATGGAGAGATGAAGCGGCTGAGGATTTTAGACCCAGAGAGGGAGAGGGGCTGTGTGCTGACGACCGGGGGAGCAGGCTTGCAGGATATATCCTTTGATTGGTTGATGATGCATGGAGGAGATTTTAACATGGCAATGAAACGATATACGATAGGATGAATGTAAATCCCGTGTAATCTATCACATAATTCACAATAAAAACAAATAAAGAAAAACTCTCCATTCCTTTATTTGACTAGGCAATAAGATAAACACAAAAACAACATTTCATCTATTTTTGTCTTTATATAAATAGATAGATAGTAACTAGTTATGTTCTGTTTTGCTTGTGTAGACCCGTGTAAGTAAAAAACCCTTTAATGACACCTAACCATATCAGAGAAAAAGAGGAAGACCCCCAACAAGATGGACTGGCCAAGTGGCAGCATCGATGGATTCAAGCATGGCAACAGTAGCAAGTTTGGCCCAGGATCGGGCAGTGTTTTTTTCTGATGTGCAAAAAATCACTATAGGTCAGTACTGACTCGATGGCACCTAACAACAACAACAACAAAAGCATATCCAGTAAATTCTAGAGTCCAGGAAAAATTTATCTTGGCAAGAACTCTATTCAAGAAATCAGCAGGTGGGTCGTCTTCCCGTAACCTACCTGAGGTAATCTCACAAAATGGTTCACTACTCATTTGACCTAGAAAACCCCACAAAATCGTGAAAATCCAAAGGTTCAAATCTCCAGGTCCATTTTAAGAATACCCATGAGACTGCCCAGGCCATCAAGGGTATGCATATTCAGAAAACCACCAAGTACTAAAAACATGTCACTTTGCAGAAGCAATGTGTACCATTCCGATGTTATAGTGGTGGCATTGGTAGGTGTGCCCAGGCCAAACAGTGGGGTTAGACACAGGGTCATTGGCCTAAAAAGAGCACTCAAGTTTTGCTGCACATGCTGAAAAATGCAGAGAACAAGGCTTAGTTGTGGATTCTCTTGTCATTGAGCACACCAGGTTAACAAAGCCCCTAAGATGTGCCGCCAAACATCAGAGCTCCTGGTCAGATTAACCCCTACGTGAGGTCCCCCTGCCACACTGAGATGATCCTCACTGAAAAGGAACAAACTTTTCCTAAACCAGAAGAAGAAGTTGCACAGAAGAAAAGGATATCTCAGAAGAAACTGAAGAAACAAAAACTTCTGGCTCGGGAGTAAATTAAGCTTAAAATAAAATCAAATGAAAGTTTTTTAAAAAAGAAATCAGCAAGTGGGACAGGGCATGGCTTGTCTCTTGTAGGAAGACTACCCCCCTTTATCAGAATTGCTTTGATCCAAGCACTTCTGGCATTATTTCTTCTTATCGTGTGCCCCTATCGGAGTATTATGAAACAGTGAAACATCCTCTTTTAATATATGCATTATGGAAATTATTTGTATTTACTCTCAAACAGACAAACATGTTCTCTACAATTCTTAGTTTATGAATCAAAAACAAAGAAATAAAGTTGTTTCTAATATCTTTCTGATTTTACCATATCAAGTAATTGCTCCCACACATTCTTCATTTACACACCATTATTTTTGTGATTTTTTTTTAACTTGTTGCTCTTGTCAATTTAATATTCATATTTGGTATCTCAAAGTATAAGAAATTTTTATTCTGATTCTGATCCCTATATAGGAGTCAAAATCCATGGTGACATGATAAAGATACAGTCACTTCCTTAAGTAAAAGTAAGATATACAATATGCAGTTGCATAGGCCATTTTCTAAGTGTTTGTTTTAATCAGCCTCTTCATTATGAATAAAATAGTTTAGAGGTGCTGAAGGATAAGTACTGGGATGCTAAACACAAGGTCGGAAGTTCAAACCCACCAGTCACTCCAAGGGAGAAAGATGAGGCTTTCTACTCCAGTAACTATTTATAGCCTCAGAAATCCTATACAAGGTAGCTATGAGTCAGAAGTAACTCAGTGGCACTGGATCAGGTTGGGTTTACTTATAAATACTGACATCAGCCAATTTTCAATTGGGTGGCCTACATACAGAGAAAGCCGCATGAGAAGAAACCCAGTAACCCCAAACTACTCTACCCAAATGAATAGGCTTCTAAAATGGGGCCATTTCTTAAAAGTTTTATTATATTTATCAGATAACATTTTTTTTAAATACACTTTTTCTGCATGTTTCAGTGATTTTTGTTATTGTTAGGTGTCACTGAGTTGGTACCAACTCATAGCGAACTTGTGCACAGCAGAACGAGTAGCTTTATCTTGTCATTCCCATAGACTGTGGTTGATACAAAATGAGTCTAAGTCTAGCATTTCTAAATGCATTTTTATTAATACGATGTGTAGGATATGCTTGAAGAATGGGATAGCAGGGGAGATATTATGCTGTTTGTTTCACTTCTGTGTGAAAGGCAAGCCTTCCCGCTCCCCTCATCACCAGAGCTGTGATTAAAACTCGGCTGCCTGAAACCAAATATAAAGTTATGTTCTCTTCACCCAACTGTCAATCTTTCAACTAGTTGGTTTGCAGGTTCTGAGAAAAAATATGCTCCTTCTTTCAACATGTGGATGAAAGAGCCTTCTTTGGCAAATTCAATTAAATGGAAAATTGAGCTTTCTCTCTTAATTCCACATTACTCTCGAACAGCGACAACTGGAGAAATTAGAATTGTTTTCTTCCTGAACCTTGTTTTTACTTATTAATTGATATGTGCTTGCTTTACTGTCTCCACCTGTGAAATCATCTTTAAATATATACAGTATGATCAGAGTATATTTAATGTAATATGTATGCATAAATCCAAGTGGATATAATTTTGACACAAACGACATAATAAATGTGTGAAAACAATGTGGCAAATGTCATACCCCTAAAATTCATGAAAATTCAAAGGCTTTTATTAGGTTCCTTGCATTCCTCATGTTTCCAAAACACATTATCAATAAATGCCTATACTGCCTGAACTTTGTATAACTTGAATCAAGGATCAATTAGAAAACACTTCACGTCTAGGTTTACTGGTCAATGTGTTCTGATGCACAGCTTTAAAATAGTGGTGTACAATTTATTTCCTAAGTACTCTTTTAAAATGTAACTAAAGAAACATTATGTTTAAAAGCTTCTTAAATAGTAAGTCTTATTTTTTAAAAAAGAAGTATATTTTTAAAAAAACTAAATGAAAACATCTTTTGAGAGACTTGGAAATTTTACTTTCCTTGGAACCACTTAAAGCAGTCTAAAGAAAGATTATGTAGTCTAGATTCTTACAGTGTTGTTTTGTTTTACTTTTCTGGCTAAAGCATTACATATAATACAAGAACTGGAAGTACTATTCTTTTATCACTTAGAAAGTCAAAAATGTTTGAAACAATTTTTCTCATACTTTTGCAAAATTCTTATCACTACTAAAAGTTCCAATCTAAGTAAATGTTTTCTCCTGAAAAACCGATTTTTCTGGAAGTTATAGATGTCTTTAAGAGATAGGAAGATTTAATGACTTAAACACTTTCAAATTATTTATTGCTTATCAATATTGCCTCTACATGTAAACTTGCAAAAATGCACAAAGCAAAAGAGCTAAGTTAATATTCATTAAATACAAAAGTTGCTGTATGTGGCAAGCCAATACCAGATGCAGTTTTAATGAAACACCTGCACTGCAAATAGAGGTGGAGCGTAAAAGAAAGCAACAGGGAATAGACAAGTTATAGAATCACACAAGTGAAACACAGACAAGATCAAACAGAAATTAATGTAATTGGGTAAAGGCTCTCAAAAGACTCAAAAAATAATTCTGAGCTAAGAACCGGCTATGTTGTTGTTAGGTGCCATCAAGTCGGTACTGACCCATAGCGACCTTATGCACAGCAGAACAAAACACTGCCCGATCCTGGGCCAACCTCACTATTGTTGCCATGCTTGAGTCCACCAATGCTACCACTTGGCCAATCCATCTTGCTGGGGTCTTCCTCTTTTTCTCTGACCCTCCACATTACCAAGCATGATATCCTTCTCCAACAACTGTTCCCTCCTGACAATATGTCCAAAGTATGAGAGACAGATTTTGGCCATCTTGACCTCTAAGGAACACTCTGGCTGCACTTCTTCCAAAACAGATCTATTGGTTCTTTTGGCAGCCCGTGGCATTTTCAATATTCTCCTCCACACCATAACTCAAAGGCATCAATTCTTCTACGGTCTTCCTTATTCACTGTCCAGTTTTCACAACATATGAGGACCTGCTATAGTGTCCACAAATTACATTTAAATCATTTCTTCTATTTTATTTAAAAGAATTTATATTTACTTAATGTTGTTCTCTAAAGCCTTATTTGTCAGCATTTTGAAAGATGTACTAATATTAGTTAACCTGAATATCTCCCATAATTTTTTATTTGACTTTAAGAAAGAAGAAAATAAATGAAGCAGTGGATAAAAAGGAGAATATGCTGAGAAACTCTTTAAGATACCTATTATAGAAGATCAAGTATGTTTCCAAGTGAAAGAAAGAAGGCAGCTTTGTAGGAGAAGTCATAATTTTACTTACAAAATGTACCTTATAAAATTGGTTCATTCTAGGTGTGTGTTCCTTCAGCCACTTAATTACAGAAAGCAGATTTACCTTATCCACAGCTGGCAGCATGACAAACTAAATTATTTATGCTTCAAACACACATAAATGCTGAGTAAAATATAAAGAAAAACATTAATACATACTTAGAATACTCAGGTTTCAGCAACAAAGAGAGAACTCATAGAGTAACAAGAGAACAAGGTGACAGCATGACAACCGATAAAGATATACAGTAGGGAAAGGGTCTGGGTTCTAGTAGCTGAGGTTTTAAGGTCTATGGGACCAGTCACCGGAGAAGGATATCATGTTTGGTAAGGTGGAGGGTCAGAGAAAAAGAGGAAGACCCCCAGCGAGATGGATTGGCCAAGTGGCAGCATCGATGGACCCAAGCGTGGCAACAGTAGTGAGGTTGGCCCAGGATCAGGCAGTATTTCATTCTGCTTTGGATAAGGTCACTATGAGTCAGTACCGATTCGATGGCACCTAACAACAACAACAATGGGGATAGTGTCTGAGGTTTGGGTCTTGTGATAGTTAAACTTTTGTGTCAGCTTGGCTGGGCCAGGATTCCCAGTGACTTAGCAGTTAAAATGCAGTTATCATATCCATGATGATATCTAATATAACACAATCAACCCCATGATATGATTTGTTATGATAAATCCTAATCTGATGCAGTTATCCTATGTTGTAAATCTTCACTTCTATAATATGAATAAGGTCAGATGCAATCCACGGAATTAGGTTGTATCTTGAGTCAATCTCTTCTGTGTATAAAAAGAAAAAGAAGTAAGCTGAGATGAGCGGGACCTACTACCATCAAGACAGAAGAGCCAATTTGACAAAATCCAACATCCATTCCTGATTAAAACACTCAACATAATAGGAATTGAAGGAAAATTCCTCAACATAATAAAGAGCATATATACAAAAC
>NW_006408629.1:3939243-3967523 GCF_000296735.1 Chrysochloris asiatica
GGGGGGGGGAGTGTAGGGGGGAGGTTTCTAGGATATACCCTTTGGTTGGTTGATGATGCATGGAGGGGATTGGAACCATGGCAATGAGATGATATACAATGGAATGAATGTAAGACTAAGGTTCTCCCATGTAAACTATCATATAATTCACAATAAAACATTTAAAAAAAAGAGTCAAGAGCAGAGTGTGCCCTTTGAACCTGGGGTCCCTGTACTGTAAAACTCCTAGATCCAGGAGAAGATTGATGCTAAGATGTATGAATATCTCCATGAAATGCTTGGCCTACAGATGCTGAAAGGAGGCAAGGACATTTCCCCAGAGTTGACAAAGAGAAAGCTGTCCTCAAAAGCCTGAACTCTGAATTTGGCCTTGTAGCCTCCAAAATTGTAAGAGAAAATTTCTGGTTGTTAAAGCCATACGCTTGTGGTATTCTGTTATAGCAACATTAGATAACTCAGACCACACACAGGTAGAGGATTTAGAAGTGAAATGACAGATACTTTGAATTAAAAGATCAGAATTTCAAAACAGGGCTTATTCTATCAAATTGTTATTGTTAGGAGCTATCGAGGTGTTTCCGACTCATATCAATCTTATGTACTACAGTATGAAGCAGTGCCTGGTCCTGTGCCATCCTCACAGTTGTTGCTATGTTTCAGCCCATTGTTGTAACCACTGTGTCAAGTAATCCAATTGAGGATCTTGTTCTTTTTCTCTGACCCTCTACCCTATATAAAATGACTCTGGTAGCATAATGGTTGCAAATCTCAGGGTCTGCAGTTTGAAACTACGAGCTGTTCCATGGGAGAAAGATGAAGCTTTCTGCTCCTGTGAAGATTTACAGCCTCAGAAACCCTGTACAGGGTTGCTATGAGTCAGAACCGACTCCACGGCACATAACAACAACAATAACCCTATATAAGGAGTCCTGGTGTGGTGCTGTGGCTCAATGCGCCAGACTACAAAGCCATTTGAACTGGAAGGTCGGTGGTTCAAGCTCACCATCTGCTCCTCGGAAGCCCTATACAGGGTCACTATGGGTCGGAACCGACTCGACGGCACCTCACAACAACAACAACCCTATATAAAGTCCTGGCATGGTGCTGCAGGTTAATGTGCTGGACTGCAAGGTCGGTGTGAACTGCAAAAGTTGGCGGTTAAAGCTCACCATCTGCTCCTCAGAAACCCTATACAGGGTCACTATGAGTCAGAACTGACTCAATGGCACTTAACAACAACCCTACACAGGGTCACTATGGGTCAGAACCAAGTCGATGGCACATAACAGCAACAATTTTATCAAATATGACATCCTTCTCCAAGGATTGGTGCCTCCTGAACATGACTGAAGTCTATGAGATGAAGCCTTAGCATCCTGGCTTCTAAATAACATTCAGGCTGTACTTCTTTCAAGCCAGATGAGTTCATTCTTCTGGCATTAAATGCTATATATAATATTATTCACTAACATTATTCACCAAAATATTAATATTTTTCACCAAAACCTTACCTCAGAGGCATCAGTTCTTCTTCAGTGTTCCTTATTCACTGGCCAGCTTTGGCACATACACTGAGGTGATTGAAAATACCATAGCTTGGGTCAGGTATACCTTACTCTTCTCAAAGTACATCTTCACTTTTTAACTTTTAAAGAGGTCTTTTGCAACAGATTTGCCTAATGTAATATGTCTTGTGGTTTCTTGACTGTTGCTACCATGGGCACTGATTGTAGATCCAAATAAAATTAAATAATTGGCAACTTCCATCTTTTCTCCATTTTTCATGATCCAGTTGTGGGGGGGGGAGGGGGTTTGTTTTTACACTGAGGTCTAATCTATATCTAAGAGTCCTGGTAGCACAATGAATTAAGCTCTGGCCTGCTAACTACAAGGTCAGAAGTTCAATTCTACCAGCCACTCCATGGGAGTAACATGAGGCTTTCTGCTCCCATAAAGATTTATATCCTCAGAAACCCTGTACAGGGTCACTATGTGTTGGAACTGACTCAGTAGCACACAACCACCACCACCACCCCCAATCCATATTGAAGGCTGTAATCTTCAGTTTTAGGAGCTCTGGTAGCGTAGTGGTTACGAATCGGGCTGTGAACCGTAAGGTCAGCGGTTCGAAACTACCAGCCACTCCGCGGGAGAAAGATGAGGCTTTCTACTCCCGTAAAGATTTACACCCTCGGAAACCCTGTACAGGGTCGCTATGGGTCGGACCCGACTCGATGGCACTTAACAACAACAACAACAATCTTCAGTTTTACTTCATCAGCAAGTGCTTCAAGTCCTCTTTACTTTCAGCAAACAAGGTTGTGCCATCTGCATATCGCAGGTTGTTAAAGAGTCTTCCTCTATCCTGATGCAGTGTTTTTCTTCAGATAATTCAACTTTGCAGATTATTTGCTCAGCATACAGAATGAATAATGATAGTAAAAGTATACAACACTGATGCATTCCTTTCCTAATTTTAAGTCACCAATATCCCCTTGTTCTGCCTATCGTTCAATGTATAGGTTCTGCATGAACAAATTAAGTGTTATAGTATTCCTATTACTTGCCATGTTACACATAATGTGTTGTAGTACACACTGTCAAATGCCTTTGCACAGTCAATGAAACAAAGATAAACATCTTTCTGGTACTCTCTGCATTCATCCACAATCTCTCACCTTAGCAATGATATCACTTGTTCCATAGCCTCTTCTAAATTTGGCTTGAATTTAGGACTGTTCACTAATGTACTGCTGCAGTAATTTCTTAATTATCTTCAGCAAAATTTTACTTCAGCCTGTGATATTAATAATTTCTCAATAATTTCCACATTCTGTTGTAGATCCTTTCTTTGGAATGTGCATCAATATAATTCTTTGCTAGTCAGTTGGTCAGATAGCTGTTTTCCAAATTTCTTCCCATAGTAAGATTTTTTAGAATGTGGAATGTAGAATGTATGAAGTATGAATCTAGAAAATTTGAAAGTTATCAAAAATGAATTGGAATGCTTAAAAATTAACACTCTGGACATTAGTGAGCTGAAATGGACTGGCATTGGCCATTTTCAACTGAGCAATCCTATGATCTATTATGGAGTCCTGGTGTGACAATGTAGGATAAGCACATTGTGAGAAAAATGAGACTTTCTGCTCCCATGAAGATTTACAGCCTCGGAAACCCTGTGCAGGGTCACTATGAGTCGGAACTGACTTCATGGTACTTAACAACAACAACTGCTAACCATAAGGTTGGTGGTTCACACCTACCAGCCACTCAAAGAAAGCCTGTTCAAGGCTACTATGAGTTGGAACCAACCCGATAGCACTTAACAACAATAACAACAAGGTCTACTATGCCAGGAAGAACAAATTCAAAAGGAATGGAATTACATTCATTGTTTAAAAAAGTATTTCTCATGCTGAAAAAACTAAAGAAAAAATTCAAGCTTCAACTTGCAATACTGAAGGATTCTATGGACAAAATATTGAATAAAGCAGGAAGCATCAAAAGAAGATTGAAGACAAGAAATACAATCTAGGACATGAGTAGATATATGCACACCGATATTCAATGCAGCACTATTCACAACAGCAAAAAGATGGAGACAGCCTAAATGCCCATTGATGGAAGAATGGATAAACAAACTATGCAATAATGAAGAATAACAATGAGTCTGTGAAACACCTCATAATATGGATAAACCTGGAGCACATTATGCTGAATGAAATTAGTGAATCACAAAAGGAAAAATATTGTATGAGACCACTATCATAAAGAAAATGTTTTCATAGTAAAAGAAACATTCTTTGAGACTTACCAAGGATAGGAGGGAAGGGAGAGTAATTTAGTATCTAGAGTATAGAAACAAGTTAACTGGTGTGACAGGGAGGACAATATATAAGAGGGGGAGGGCAATATACAAGAAGAAACGGGTTGGCAGAAGAATGATGAAGACAGATGAAGACACAAGAGATATGCAAGGGCTAAAGGGAATAGCGGTAAATAGTATATACAAAACCTTAGAACAACAGTGTTCTGTGGGTAGACACATGGACAGAGACACAGTCTAAATGGGTTATGAGAGGAAGAGTGGGAATATACCCACAAATATGTAAGGATTTGAAAAAGGATATTTGTACATGGACATTTACATTTCTTACAAACACATCTATGAATGTGATGGAGCACACAGCAGGCAAAATAATGAAAACTTCCTAAATATTATCAAATTTCTTAAGGCAATGAGTTGTTGGCCCTGCAGGCTCAGGACCATACTCTCAGGGGACACCATGGTCAATTAGCATAATATAGTCTGCAAACACAATGTTTTATATCTTACTTGGGTAAGTCTGTTACGATAAAAGTTAATGAGCAGTCACCTAAGGTACAACTGTTAGTTTCTCCATGTGCGGAAGAAAGAAGCATTAAGAGAATTGAGAAAGCTTGGAATTAATTAGCACAATGGATTGATAGAACATGCGAACATCAGTCTCCACAACTCTGAGACCAAAATAACTGGATCCTAACCAGAGAAGCAACAACACCAGAGATGGAGGCAGAGGTGATGGCATAAAGAGATAGAGCAGCTGAGGACTCTAGACTCATGGAAAGAGAAAGGCTGTGTCCTGGCAGCCAGGAAGCTGGCTTGCAGAATGTACCCTTTGGTTGTTTAAATGATTATATATTTCTGTGTGGGATTTTTGTTGTTGTTGTATATATATACACAAAGATGGAATAGAGGCAAATACATAATGGTGCATGGAGGGAGGGATGTAATCACTGCAATGAAACAAAATACAATTGGTTGAATGCAAAACTATGTTCTCCCATGTACCTATCACTCAATTCACAATAATAGCTTTAATAAATAAATAATTTTTTTAAAAGGGGGGGCTATAAAGGCACAAAGTGGCTAACTTAAAAACTTTCATGAAGGTGTTAAGTATCAAAATGAGCGGGGAAAGACAGAATTCCCACTGAATAGTTTTCCTCTTGTCTAGATGGGACTGGTGAAAGGTGATGATGGATAGGATTTTAGGGTTCAATTGTGAGTAACTGTTATCAGGACTAATGGTGATTGTCACAACTGTAAATGTAGAAGAGGTGTAACTAAAAGGGTGGAACAGTTAATTTGTCATTTCAGGAATAATGGACCCTTGGACCACCAGGAGGAAAGAATATGAAAGGAGAAAGGAATCCTATCCAGAAAAGCTGCAACAGCAGAGATGGTGGCAGAGGCAATGATATAAGAGAGATAAAACAGCAGAGGACTATAGGCCCATGGACTGAAAAGGGCAGTGCCTGCAGGCTGGAAGTTGGCTTGCAAAATATGCCTTTGGACATTTAAATGAATAAATATTTTCAGTGTGGTATGTGCATATCAAAAAAATAAATAAAAAGGTAATAGATTTTAACTGATGGTACATGGAGCAGATTGTAATCATTGCAAGGGTTTGTTGAATGTAAAACTGATGATCTGCCCTGTAAACCTTCACTCAAATTCACAATAAAAGGTTAAAAAAAAAAACTCTGTTCACCAACCTAAGAGAATCCAAAGAAAGTTTATTCTCTTCCAGAACATTTAGATATGAGAAAAGTTTTCCCATGTAATAGCAAAATCTCAAGATAGGTTTAGGGTCCAACTTTATGTTACTTGTATGGTACATAATGCCATGGCAAAGAATAAACAAATTCTGGTAAGGAAGTTCCATATATTGCTATGTTATGATCCCAGGTATCCAATAAAAAGAAAGGCACAGAACAGTGTGAATAATGTGCTTGTATTTATCTAAGAAAGAATTTATAATTATATAAACATATATTTAGTTCTAATTTTTTTAAAAAATAAAAGATAAATCCAAAGCTAATTAAATTGTTTACTTATGTGAAAGGAGAGAAGAGGGGGAAAGGAAAAGGGCTAGACGCTCGACTCCACCAAACGTATCTGTTTTGTAGATTTGACTTTGAAAACTATGCAAATATCAACCATAACTATAGAACTAAATTTAATCAATAGTTTAGAAAGGGCGCTCCAAAATTTGAAAGCAAAATAAAACAAACTGACCTATTATTTCAAGTGATTTCAAAACAAAGGAATTTGATTATAAATTCTTAGTAAACTCTTATGCCACAGGATCAGAGGAACCACAGAAATTGAAGCTGTGTTCAGAAACCATGTTGTTACTCATGGCATTGATGTTATTATATGCACATAAATGTTGTTAAGAGCTGCGGCTCTCTATATAAACACTGGCCTGTTAATCACAAGGTTTGTAATTCAAGCCCACCAGCTGCTCCACAGGAGTAGGATGAGACTTTCTGCTCCCATAAAGATTTCCTGGGAGTCCTGGTATGATGCTATAGGATAACCACTGGATTGCAAGGACAGTTTGAACCATAAGGTCAGCAGTTCAAATTCACCAGCCACTTCTCGGAATCCCTATTTATGTATACAGGGTCTCTACGTGTCGGTACTGACTCGACAGCACTTAACAGCAACAAACAATTTACAGCCTTGGAAACCAAATACAGGCTTAGTACAAGTTAGAACTGACTCAGTGGCAATTACCAACAACAGATATGGCATAAAGGCCAGAAATGGATGCTAAAGCCTTTATCAAGTAATAGCAAATGAGAAACTTTACAAAAGTCTGGATGAGGCTGACAATGCTTGAAATTAGTGATCAATCTTAATATCACACAAAATGGAGCAACCAAATGCTATATCCTGCCAGATGTGGTCCAAGTGAAAGTATACAACCACTTAAGAAATATTCTTGCCAAGAAAAAAATCAAACCAACATGTCTCAAGATCAGTTAAAATCAAACCAACACATGTCTCAAGATCTAATTATCAGTTAAGAGGAAACAGAATAACATCTTGCTATTGAGCACCTGAAATATGACTAGCTTAGTGCTCCCGTCGAAATGAATTTATGTACGTATGTATAAGGAGCTCTGGTAGTGTAGTGGTTATGAATTGGGCTGCAAACCGCAAAGTCAGCAGTTCGAAACTATCAGCTTTTCTGTGGGAAAAAGATGAGGCTTTCTGCTCCCGTAAAGATTTATAGCCTCAGAAACCCTGTACAGGGTTGCTATGAGTCAGAACTAACTCCACAGCATATAACAAGAAAAATGTATGTACTATTTTATTTATTTATTTTTGAATTAAAATAGTCCCATGTCACTAGTGGCTACAATATTGGATAAGGCAGATATATATAATTTGTGGATTGTTGTTGTTGTTATCATTAAGTACCACTGAGTCAGTTACGATTCATAGCAAACCTATATAGGGTTTCCAAGGCTGTATGTTTCTGCAGGAGCAGAAAATCTCATCTTTCTCCCATAGAGCAGTTGGTAGGCTTGAACTACCAAACATGTGGTTTCACAGTCCAGTGCTTATCCTCCAGAGTCACTGTACTCCCATAATTCATGGATACATACATAGAAATATAAAAACATGAAGGAAGACTTCACAATAGCTTCAGGACAGTAGTTACTCTGGGCAGCAAGTGAAAGAGAAGTGGGTCAGAATGGGATGTAAAAGGATTCAATAGTTTCTGTGACCTTTTATTTCTTTACAATAGCTAAAAATATAGAAAGTAAATGTGTCAAAATACTAACATTTCTTAAAATTGATTAGTTTCTTTTTTTAATGCTCTTGAAATATTTTTTCAATTAAACTTTCCTAATTTAAATGTTTCATATTATTTCCTTTGAAATATTTCCTAAATTAAATTTTTAAGTAAGTTTTTGAAATCAAATAGTATTTAAACATTTATCACACCTTAGCGTAGTAGCTACAAATCGGGCTGCGAACCTCAAGGTCAGCAGTTCAAAACTACCAGCTGTTCCGCAGGCGAAAGATGAGGCTTTCTGCTCCCATAAAGATTTACAGCCTTGGAAACCCTGTACAGGGTTGCTGTGAGTCGGAACCGACTCCACGGCACATAACCACCACCACCATAGAACTAAACTTGGGAATCATGGTGTCCTGGTGTGGTGCTGTAGGATAAGCACTAGACTGCTAACCTAAAGGTCAGCAGTCCAAGCCTACCAGCTGCTTCTTGGAAACTCTATACAGGGTAACTGTAAGTCGGAATCGACTCGACATTTAAAAACAACAACAGTTTGTAAAATTCTAAAAACAGTATGAATCAGGTGACCCTGTTGTATATTAACTTTTAAATCCACCAGTCAGTCCTCAGAAACCCTGTATAGGGTTGCTGTGAGTTGGAACCAATTTGACAGAACTTAACAACAGTCACCTAAGCGCTCTCTCTCATTTGTATAGGCTAAACAGATCCTGAGTTTACCGCAATGTTTTTCTAGATTGAGACTTTTACGTTTTATTTCTTCTTTCAGTGTACCTTAAATAAATTACTTAGATTAATCATTTACTTATATCAAAGTATCAATAATCTGCATAACTGAAATCCTAATTCCCTTAATGTTATTTAACTCCTCTCTAGCTAACTCCACAGAATAGGCCAAAAAAGAGAGACAAAAGTAAAACCATGATCAGTTATTCTATGACCCATGGCCCTCAAAAAAAAAAATTCATTTTTAAAAATGAAAGCTTTTCTACTAGGTGGTTGTGACTTTCAATAGTCTTATAATCAACACATAAACTCCTCAAGCTATTTCTTGTAGATATTCCTATTTCAAGATTCAATATAAAAAAAGAAACAGTATCCAGATTGGAGCAGAAGTAGTAAAAGTTTCTCTCTTTGCAGATAATAATAATGACTGTAAGGTCGGTTTGAACTGCAAGATTAGTTGTTCACACCCACCAGCTGCTCCTCAGAAACCCTATACATGGTCACTATGAGTTGGAACTGACTCATGGCACTTAAAAAATAACAACAACAACAACATATACAGAAAATCCCAAAAAATCAGATTGATTTATATATATCAGCAATGAGAAATCTGAAAAGGAAAATAGGGAAATAATTTAACCAGGGATGTGAGAGACTTATACAACAAAAACTATAAAACACTCTGAAAGAGATTTAAGAAAACCAAATCTTTCATTGAAAGATTTTTTTTTTTTTTAAGATTTAAAGAGATTTATGGAAATATGTTACATGTTCATGGACTGGAAGAGTTACAATAGTTAATATGTCAGTATTATCCAAAGTGATCTACAGATTCAACAGATTCCTGATCAAACTTTCAACACCCCTCTTTACAGAAATAGGAAAGTCAATCATCAACTTTATATAGAATGGCAAGAAGCCCTGAATAACTAAAGCATTGTTGACACAGAAGAAAGAACAAAGGAGGAGGACTCATGCTGTAGGATAAGCAGAGGATGGCAATGCAGGTTTGAACCACCAACCCTGCAGTTAGCAGTACACTGTTTATACTACAGTGCCACACCAGGTCCACAAATCTTACGCTACAGTGATAGTAATCAACATAGCCTGGTAGCTATATAATAATACACACATAGACCGATAGACTAGAACTGATATCCATAAACAAACCCACACATTGAAGGATTTCTTCAATACATGGTAAAACTAAATTTCTACCTGTAGGACCTATAACCCACAACATGCACAAAAGCAAATTAGAAATGGACTAAGGATTTAAATGTGCAAGCTAAAACCATAAGATTACTAGGAGAAAATACAGAGGCAACACTGTTAGACCAGCTTTCAGCAATAGATTATGTAGCATAATAAGAAAAACACAAATAGTGAAAAACAAAATCAACTGATATTACATTGATTTTTAGTGAAAATTACAAATTTTTGTTCATCCAAAGATTTTATCTAAAAATTAAAAGGCAAGCTTTCAACTGAAAGAATATCTTCAGAAACCACATATCCAATAAGAACCTAATAACCAAAATATAGATAAGCTTTAACAACAAAAAAACAAATGACTCAATCAAAAAATTGGCAAAGAACTTGAATAGACATTTCACCAAAGAGGACATCCGAAATGGCCATGAGACTCAAGAAAAAATGCTGAATCATCAACTATCAAAGAGATTCAAATCAAAACCACAGCAAGGTGCCATTTCACTCCCACTAGGAAGAGTCCTGGTGCGGCACACTGTAGGCTAAACACTGAACCACAAGGCCGCTTTGAACCATAAAGTTGGCAGTTCAAACTCAACAGCCACTCCTTAGAAACCCTATATAGGGTCGCTATGAGTTGGAACCAACTCAATGGCACTTAATAATAACAAAGGATTGCTAAGATGAAAAATGTTAAACACACACACACAAACAAACAAACAATAACAAATGTTGGCAAAGATATGGGGAAATTTGAATCCTTATCCATTGCTGGTTGTTAAATGGTAGTTGTAGGAAACAGTGTAGTGGTTCCTCAAAAAGTAAAAATAGAACTACCATTGTTGATGATGCTAAATGTCATCTAGTAGATTCTGACTCATAACAACTGTATATAGCGTTTCTGAGACCAAACCAATGTGAGAGCAGAAAACCTCATCTTTTTCCCACAGAGCAGCTAATGGGCTTGAATTGCTGCCTTCGTGGTTCTCAGGCCACTGCTTTTCCTACAGTGATACAGTGCTCCCAAGAAACTCTTGGTTGTTGCTGTTGTGAAGTGCCCTCGAGTCAGTTCCAAGCCTGTATAGGGTTTCCAAAGAGCAGCTGGGGAGCTTGAACCACCAACTTTGCAGTTCAAAAGGCTTTGCAGTCTGGCACATTAACCCACAGTACCATACAAGGACTCCCCAGAAAACCAGATAACCCAATAATTCCACTCATAGGTATGTAATGATACCTAGAACTGAGATTACAAACAGTTTGCTTTTTTCTCCCGCAACAGTAGCTCATGTATTTCATGTAAAAATAGGGCGCACTTCACAAATTTGGGTTTTAGCTTTGAGCAGGGGCAATGCTGATCTCTATATTATTCCAATTTTAGTGTATGTGCTGCCAAAGCAAGTGCTACAGACAGGTTTGAAACCTGCTATGACATACCAATTTCTTTAAAGATCTCTTTTCTTAAACTCTGAGAGGCTAAATTGGCTACTGTAGATGCTAGCTTACAAGAAAACTTACCCAAAACACTTAATAGTAAAGACTCAAAAAACAGACCTGTACACAACTATTCACTGCAGCATGATCTACTATGGCCTAAAGGCAGAAACAAAACAACCTAAAAGTTTATCAATAGTTTATAAATAAACTATTATAAAATAGTTTATCAAAAGTTTATAAATAAAATGTGGTACATACAATGGAATACTACTCAGTCAGCAAGAGAAATGAAGTCTTAGCACCATGTATGGATAGAATTTGATGACATTACACTGAGAAAAATACAAGAATTACAAAAGGACAAATAGTGTATGGTCTCAGTTACATAAACAGATAAGAAAAACCAAGTGTGAGAGACCATAGTTAATAGTGGTTACCAGACTTTGGAGGAAAGGGGAATACGGAGGTTAACAGCAATGGAAAAATTACATTAAGGGTAAAGTTAAACTGCCTATTACTGTAATTGTTATCAATAAGTAGTATTGTACACTTATAAAAGGTGGAACTGGCAAAATTTGTGTGACAGATATATTTACAACAATGGCAAAAAAAGAGGAGCTATGACATAGTAGCTACAACTGGAAGCTATGCCACCGGTATTTTAAATATCAGCAGGGGCACCCATGGTGCACAGGTTTCAGATGAGCTTCCAGATGAAGACAGATTAGGAAGAATGAGTGATGAACTATTTCCAAATATTTAGTCACTGAAAACCTTTTGAATATCAGAGAAACAATGCCAGATATAGTGCTTGGAAAATGAGCCCCTCAAGTTGGAAGGCACTCAAAATGCAACTGGGGAAGAGCTGCCTCCTCAAAGAATAATTGACTGTGATAACGTGAATGGAGTAAAGCTTGTGGGAGAAAAGCCCATGAGACCTTCATTTGCTGATGTGGCAAAACTCATAATGAAGAGAAACAAGTGTAAACATCCATTAAAAATCGAAACATATAATGTCCGAATTATGAATCTGGGAAAACTGGAGGTTGTAAAAAATGAAATGGAACGCATTAACATCGATATCTTAGGCATTAGTGAGCTGAAATGGACTGGTAATGGCCATGTTAAATCTGATGACCACATGGTTTACTATGCTGGGAATGAAAAATTGAAGAGGAATGGTGTTGCATTCATTGTCCAAAAGAACATATCCAAATCAGTCATGAGGTACAACACTGTTTTTGATAGAATAATATTCATGCACCTACAGGGAAGCCCAAGTAATACCACTATTATTTAAATTTACACACCAACCACTAAAGCCACTGAGGATGAAATAGAAGAATTCTACCAACTTCTTCTATCTGAAATTGATCAAATATGCAATCAAGATGTATTGATCATTACTGGTGATTGGAATGCAAAGGTTGGGAGCAGAGGAAGGATCAGTAGTTGGAAAATATGGCCTAGGTGATAGAAATGATGCTTGAGAATGCATGACAGAATTCTGAAAAATCAATAATTTGTTCATTTCAAATACCTTCTTTAGACAGCATAAGAGACGACTATAGACATGGACATAACCAGATGGAATACACAGAAATCAAATTGATTACATCTGCAGAAAGAGATGACGGAAAAGCTCCATCCATATCATCAGTCAAAACAAGGCGAGGTATAGACTGTGGAACACATCAATTACTCATATGCTAATTCAAACTGAAGCTGAAGAAAATGAGAACAAGTCCACAAGAGCCAAAATATTACCTTGAATATATCCCACCTGAATTTAGAGATCTGAAGAACACATTTGAATCATTAAACAAAGACCAGATGAGTTGTGGGATGACATCAAGAACATCATACATGAAGAAAGCATAGTCATTAAGAAAACAAGAAAGAAAGAAAGAAAAGGTCAAAATGGATGTCAGAAGAGACACTGAAACTTGCTCTCCAGCGTGGAGATGCTAAAGCAAATTGAAGAAATGAGGAGGTCCAAGACCTGAACAGAAAATTTCAAAGATAATCTCAAGAAGATAAAGACAAATATTACAACAAAATACGCAAAATCTGGAAACAGAAAAGCAAAAAGGAAGAACACGCTCAGCATTTCTCAAGTTGGGAGAACTGAAGAAAAAATTTAAGCCTTGACTTCCGTTATTGAAAGATTCTTTGGGCAAATTATTGAATGATGCAGAAAGTATCAAGAGAAGATGGAAGGAAAACACAGAGTCATTGAACCAAAAGGAAATGGCTAATGTTCGACCATTTCAAGAAATAGCATATGATCAAGAGCCAATGATACTGAAGAAGGAAGTCCAAGGTGTATTGAAAGAATAGGCAAAGAACAAGGCACCAGGAATTGATGGAATAAAAATTGAAATATTTCAAGGTTGTATTCTTTCACCATATTTATTCAACCTGGATGCTGACCAAATAATCTGAGAAGCTGGGTTCTATGAAGAAAAACGTGGCAGGATTGGAGGAAGACTCATTAACAACCTGCGATATGCAGATGATACAACTTTGCTTGCTGAAAGTGAAGAGGACTTAAAACATTTACTGATGAAGATCAAAGAACACAGCCTTCGGTATGGATTACATCTCAATGTAAAGAAAATAAAAATCTTCACAACTGGACAAATAAACAACATTCTTATCAATCGAGAAAACATTGAAGTTGTCAAGGACTTCATTCTTCTTAGATCAACTATCAACACTCATGGAAGTGGCAATCAAGAAATCAAACAATGTATTGCACTAGGCAAATCTGCTGCATAAGAACTTTTTAAAGTGTTGAAGAGCAAAGATGTCAGTTTGAAGACTAAGGTGCTCCTGACCCAAGCCACGGTATTTTCAAGAACCTCATATGCATGCGAAAGATGGACAGTGAATAAGGAAGATCATAGAAGAATTGATGCTTTTGCGTTATGGTGCTGGAGGGGAATATTGAAAGTGCCTTAGGCTGCCAAAAGAACCAACAGATCCATTTTGGAAGAAGTAAAGCCAAAGTGCTCCTTAGAGGCCAAGATGGCCAAACTTCGTCTCTCATAGTTCAGACATATTGTCAGGAGGGACCAGTCACTGGAGAAGGATATCATGTTTGGTAAGGTGGAGGGTCAGAGAAAAAGAGGAAGACCCCCAGGGAGATGGATTGGCCAAGTGGCAGCATTGATGGACTCAAGCATGGCAACAGTAGTGAGGTTGGCCCAGGATCGGGCAGTGTTTCATTGTGCTGTGCATAAGGGGTTGCTATGAGTCGGTACTGACTTGATGGCACCTAACAACAACAACACTACACAATAAAAAAAAATAATAATCATGGGATTTGGTTCATTGGCTTGGAGGTTTAGGGTAACGACTTCATGGAACAATCCTGTTAATTGTTTCATGCTTCAGTTCTACTTCCTAGTTCACTGCAGAGTGCCTAGGGTCACAAGAGCTTGCACTCAGCCATCCACAGCACAACAACTGGATTATACTAATCTAGAGCAGTGGAGGAAGGAGGACAGTCAGGGATAGTAGGACAATATGAAATGTGTGCTAATAGTGTCCAAGAACAACTGCTTCCTTTACCAGGAGGCCAGAAGAACTGGGTGGTGTCCTGCTGCCATTACTCAACATTTTGATCAAAGATTCTATAGAAGAATATTAAAAAGGGAAAAAATGCAGAATAGAATTTTAAATTCTCAGGAACTCTAGACTCTCTGGAGCCATGAAGGGTGGATAAACCCCTGAAGCTATTGCCTTTAAACCTTAAACCAAAAATATTCCCTGAAGTCATCTTACAAATCTATAATAGTTAAGCTTAACTAGTGAAAAAAAAAAAAAAAGGCTGCTTTGAGCATGACGATCTTTTAAGAACAATCTATAAGGGATTTGGAGTCCTGGTATGGCGCTGTGGGTTAATGTGCTAGAATGCAAAGTCAGCTTGAACTACAAGGTTGGTGGTTCAAGCTCACCAATCGCTCCTTAGAAACCCTCTAGAGGGTCACTATGGGTCGGAACCGACTCGACGACACTTAACAACAACAACGTAAGGGATTTATGAATCAGGCTGCTAACCTCAAGGTCAGCAGTTCGAAACTACCAGCTGTTCTTCAGGAGAAAGATGAGGCTTTCTGCTCCTGTAAAGATTTACAGCCTCAGTAACCCTGTATAGGGTCACTATGAGTTGGAACCGACTCCACAGTACTTAACAACAACAACATAAGGGATCAAATTGATAACAGCGACTCAAAAGATTAGCTAGGAATCTTAGGAGGAAGTGAGTTTATGTTAATGAGGGAGGAACAAGTCAGAAAAGGAGAGTAAGAATGGTTTGCATAACGCAAAGAATGTACTCAATGTCCCTAAATGATACATGAAAAAACTTGAATTGGTTTACATTTGTTTGGTATATTCTTAACAAAATTAATGAAATTTAGAAAAAAAAACAAAAAACTCAATAGATAATGTGAATCTCCATATGAGCTGCATCTTTGCTCACATCAATGTTTTCATCCCACAAAAATCTAAAACTTATACATAGTTCCAATTTAAATTTTTGCTCCATTTTATAAAAATACTGAAGATCCAAATAAGAAGACAAATACAACTACTCACATGTATAATATTAGCAACAGAACTCAATTCATTCAAAATTTTCCTTCTAGATTATCATGCACCCAAAGAATGTAGACAAATTAGGTCTGTTGCTAAAAATTATGGTGTTGGAGAAGAATATCAAAAGTATCATGGGCTGCTAGAAGAACAGATCTGTGTTGGAAGAAACACAGCCAGAATGTTCCTCTGAAACCAGGATGGCCAGACTTCATTTCTCACACTTCCAACATATTATCAGGAAGGAACAATCCATGGAGAAGGACATCATGCTTGGAAAAGTGGAGAGTCAGCATAACAGAGAAAGACCCCAGTGAAATGGATTGGCACCATAGCAGCAGCAATGGGCTCAAGCTTAACAATTGTGAGGATGACACAGGACTGGGCAGTGTTTCATTCTGTTGTGCATAAGGTTGCTACGAGTCAGAACTGACTTGACAGCACCTAACAACAACAACAAATGGCTATGAATTGGAATTGACTCAGTGATAGTAGGTTATGCTATTCATCCATGTAATGTTTAGTTACATCACTCAGCATGTGCCAGAAATGTCCATATCAGAGGAGAGATGCAAATGATCTATTCTGACTGACCTGCATGTTGTTGTTAAATAGTAAGACTTGGGCTTAAGTTATTTGGATGGCAATGAAAATGGCAGGAAATGACAGTCTTTTTACCAGCCTTTTACCTTTTAATTCACCTTGTGGCAAAATGATAGATAAATCCCTGACCTCTATCACCTTTCATAAAACATACAGAATTTAAGTAAACAAATGTCTCCTCTGATTAACACCCCAACCTTGACTTGGGGAGAGGGAATTATTCTTACTGAATCTAAGTTTGTTGTTTGTGTGTTTTTTTGCATGGGGAAAAATACAATCTTGGAAAGTACAAGAATTACAGAATAGAATGCCCCTTACCCAAAAGGGAAAATAGGAGTTACCATCATGGAGACCACCATAAACCAGGATTTGATAGCTAGGATTACATTGTATTTGATATATAGTTGCAAAGCAGCTGGAAACACTCAACTTTTTTCTCATGTTCTATTATATATTCTGTACCTGGACCAAGAAGCAGTTGTTCAAACAGAACATGGGAACACTGAATGATTTAAAATTAAGAAAGTTGTACAACAAGGTTGTATTCTTTCACCATACTTATTCAACCTGTATGCTGAGCAAATAATCTGAGAAGCTGGGTTATATGAAGAAAAACGTGGCATCAGGATTGGAGGAAGACTCGTTAACAACTTGCGATATGCAGATGATACAACCTTGCTTGCTGAAAGTGAAGAGGACTTGAAACATTTACTGATGAATATCAAAGAGCACAGCCTTCGGTATGGATTACATCTCAATATAAAGAAAATAAAAATCCTCACCACTGGACCAATAAACAACATTAGTATCAACGGAGAAAATATTGAAGTTGTCAAGGACTTCATTCATCTTGGATCAACTATCAACACTCACAAAAGCAGCAGTCAAGAAATGAAATGACATATTGCATTAGGCAAATCTGCTGCACAAGACCTTTTAAAGTATTGAAGAGCAAAGATGTCAGCTTGAGCACTAAGGTGCGCCTGACCCAATCCATGGTATTTTCAATAACCTCATATGCATGTGAAAGCTGGACAGTGAATAAGGAAGACCGCAGAAGAATTGATGCTTTTAAGTTATGGTGTTGGAGGAGAATATCGAAAGTGCCATGGGCAGCCAAAAGAACCAATAGATGCGTTTTGGGAGAAATACAGCCAGAGTGCTTCTTAGAGGCCAAGAAGGCCAAACTTCGTCTCTCATACTTTGGACATCTTGTCAAGAGAGACCAGTCGTTGGAGGATATCATGTTTGGTAAGGTGGAGGGTCAGAGAAAAAGAGGAGACCCCCAATGAGATGAATTGGTCAAGTGGCAGCATTGATGGACTCAAGCGTGGCAGCAGTGGTGAGATTGGCCTGGGATCAGGCAGTTTTTCGTTCTGCTGTGCATAGGGTCACTGTGAGGCAATACCAACTCAATGGCACCTAACAACAACAACCATTATATATTCAGGACTCCTGGTGTGGCACTGTGGGTTAATGTGCTGGAGTGTAAAGCTGTTTTAAACCACAAGGTCAGTGGTTCAAGCTTGCCAGTCGCTTCTTGGAAACCCTATACAGGGTCACTATGAGGCAGAACCAACTCCACAGCACTCAACAACAACAATGACATATATTAAAACTAGCATAACACTGCTGTATGTCGATATATGGCTACTTAAAGGAGCACTTCCTTTAAGGCCTTGGATTGGGAGGAAAAAGATAAAAGAATAGTTTTCAGTTTGGTATTTCTAGTAATACTATCATTGAATATTCTATACCAAGTACAAAATATACAATAAATTTCTACTTTTTGATGAATCTAAATTGAAAATAGCCCAACAGAAGAAAACAAATGAGCACAAGCTACACTATCCACATGATTAAAACATACAGCCCAGGGGCACACATATTTCTCCCCCTGCTTCTAATTCACCAAAAGATTTTTACCTTCAGCTCACATTAAAAAATGAAATTCATTCAGGGAGCTCTTCAAGTAATGAAGTAAGAAGCATTATCATAAAGTCCAGCTATTGTTTTCTGAAAACTAAAGAAACTCTGAAAGTGCGTAAGCTTTGGCATTATTTGCAAATCACTTGCTATTCCAGTAATCAATAATAACAAACATTATGAAATATCTGTTTTATTCCAACAAAGCAAGAGAAATATTTTAATTGGGGCAATTCTTGCTGCCATATTGAATAAAATACTTGGGGAAATAGATCTAATATTATATAACTACAAAAGAATAAATAAAATAATGTTTAGATATATGTTTAAAGAATTTTAAGTTTATATTTTTTAATTGTTTATAGGGACGTTTGTTATTTCAGGAAACAAAATCTTTTAAATTTTATTTTTTTATAATCTCTGCAACTCAAATAATAATATGAATAGTTCATGTAACAAAGCAAAATTGACTAATTTAAGCTGAAACTAATGGATTATATTCTTTGAGTTGTACAAACCAATTTATAAGTTAAGAGTTCAACAAAAGTGAAAATATCTTAGGAAAAAAACTTTGTTTTGGTTAGCCTCATTGTTTCCAAAAATTTCATTTTTCTACTTTACAAGGAAATTGTGTATAAGAAAATAATGTTTTAGAGATGGCCAAAGATGGCAGCTTAGTCACACATCTTGCCTCCACCTGTAGCAAAGAACCAGGAAACCAAGTTAAACAGATACAGAGGACAATCTGGGTACCAGAACAACAAACAGAAGGATAAACAACAAATACCAAAGGAAAGGTGAAAAGAATAAAAACAGTGAACAAGGAGACTTACAGACTGTAGGCACCCTACCAACAGGCCCAGTGCAACATGTCCATCTTGAGAAAGTGAGCAGGTAAGAACTAAAGGCCAGCGACTTCATAGAATCCCCAAAAGGAAACAGAGATACTGTACACATAAACCAATGTAAAGTAAGGTGAGCAGAATATGAACTAGATCTAAGAAGGAAAAGTACAGGAAGGTGGGCAACAGCCCTAGGGATCCAAGTGACCATAGATCAGGGAAGGAGCCAGGTAATATGGACAACACTACTCACCAATGACAGTCCCTGATCACTTGGACAGGTGGCACTGACAGAATGGAGGATCCTTGAAGTGGTGGCTAGAGATTCCCCACCCCCTCCTTGCATTTGGTTGGGGCCAGGTCCTGGTTGCCAATTAACACTTGGCTTAGAGTGCCCCATCACCCACACCAAAAACTGGGGAACACATTCTCTTTCTCCTTTCCTGAGACCCTCAGGGAGCCACCCTCTCCCCCATCCAGTGATCTTTAAGGCATATATTCCCCTGCCATCAGACATGCAACCAGAGGCTTGTGCCTACCCCAGCCCATCAACACAAAGTCATGCCCATAGCAATCTGCCGCACATGCTCATAAGCTAGCAGAACTACAACCAGCAGCTCACAATCATCCTTGTCCAGCCCCACAAAGCTATGCCCACCAGAAGTCAGTGGTATAAGGCCACTGATTCACAAGCTGCTGGACCTACAACTAGAGGCTCATGCTAGATCAATATGCTGCACCACCTTGCCTACCTGACAACGGGTGGTACAAGTTCCCATGCCACCCACCTGGGGACCAGTGACCTCTGCACTCTCAGCTTGGTCACTTAGCAACCAGCAGTGCACATACACAACACCAAACGCAGCGATCAGTGAGAACACTCCCTGCTCTCATGCCCAGGTGAACAACCAGACAGACATATCACATGACCAGTAATGCCAGTCACATCCTGGCCAGAGCCAGCTACACCTGTACCAAATAACAAGCAAGAGATTCCAGTGCCCTCATCTAATGTCCACCCAGCTTAAATAGCTCATATTCCCCACCCAAACAGTTCAGGCAGGCTGTCTCCACTTAAATAAATCAACATTTTAATGACTCCAAAACAGCAGACCATAACAAATCTTATGAAGAAAAGGACAAAATGACTTAAGCCAGTGAGTAAAATACAGAGGCAAGTTAAAAGTATTGGTACAAAGTCACAGAAAGTTCTATCAAATAAAAATATTGAAATGTGAAGTTCCATCTAGGTTTCTGTACTTCTGAAAGCAGTGTTTCCATCTCTATAACCCACCCCAGAGAATTCTGCACTAATCAGTTTACACCACATCAAAACAGCAGTTTTGGCATCCTCAAGTGACATAAGCTGTTTTCCTTTCTACTGTTCTTTGAGTCTGTGGAACAAAAAGAAGTCTGAAAGGGCAAAGATCAGTGTCGTAGGGTTGATAGGGTAAGGTTTCGCAATGAAATTCTCATAGGACAGCTCTTGCTACTACTCTGGAAGAATGAGAAGGTACATTGTCGCGATGGGTAAACAATTGCTTGGCACAACTTTCCTGGCCGTTTTCTTACCAATGCAGTTTTCAGTTTTCTTAAAACTTCTTCCTAATAAGTTCCCGGGATCATCCTGTGTCCTTTGAGAAAATCTACCAAGATTACCCTTTGGAAATCCTAAAACAAAGTCACTACAGCTTTCTGAGCTTACCTCTCTGGCCTTGAATTTCACTGACCCAGCAGATCCCCTTGGAAGCCACTGTTTTGATTGGCCCTCTTTTGTGAATGCATATTAACAGGACTAAGACAAGAGTATTGCTGAGAGAACTTGTCTGCAGCCATCCACAGATTTCAGAGACATGATTCAACAAGTTTTGTTTAGAATGTTGTTGTTGTTGTTGTCAGGTGCCATCGAGTCAGAACTGACTCATAGTAAGCCCATGCACAGCAGAACGAAACAATGTCCGATCCTGGGCCAACCTCACTACCGCTGCCACACTTGATGCCATCAATGATGCCACCTGGCTGATCCATCTCGTTGGGGGTCTTCCTCTTTTTCTCTGACCCCCCATCTTACCCAGCATGACATCCTTCTCCAGTGACTGTTCCCTCCTGACAATATGTCCAAAGTATGAGAGACGGAGCTTAGCCATCCTGGCCTCCAAGGAGCACTCTGGGTAAACCCATGCATATGTGAACCGGAATGCTAGTTGTTATTGTTGTTGTTGTCATTGAGTTGGTTCCAACTCATAGCAACCATGTATAGGGTTTCTGAAGAATGCTAGTAGCAATACATTTTACTTGTCAACACGCATCCACATATGTAACAAATCCTATAGAGAGCACAGTTACAGAGAAAGATTTTCTAGACATATCAAAATCCAAACAACTTACAGGATTAAAAGGCTTAGGGGCATAGTTTAAAGAAACAATTTACTCAATTGGCATAACATAGTTCACAAAGGTAATCTATAATCTAGTTCAGTGAATAAAATCTAAGGTCTAAAAAGCTTTCAAGCAGCCATCTAAGATACAATTATGGGTCTCTGCTCATATGGAGAGGCCAAGATGACCAAACTTCGTCTCTCATACTTTGTACATATTGTCAGGAGGGACCAGTCGCTGGAGAAGGATATCATGTTTGGTAAGGTGGAGGGTCAGAGGAAAAGAGGAGGAACCCCAACGAGATGGACTGTCCAAGTGGCAGCACTGATGGACTCAAGTGTGGCAACAATAGTGAGGTTGGCCCAGGATTGGACAGTGTTTCATTCTGCTGTGCATAAGGTCGCTATGGGTCGGTACCGACTCAATGGCACCTAACAACACAGTTCATATGGAGCAAATAAAATACATGGAAAAAGGCACAAAGAATAAATTAATCCATGGGACTAATAGTTCAATAGTTCACATGGAGCCCCAGTGTGGCACTGAAGGTTAATGCTCTGGGCTGCAATGTCGGTCTGTACAACAAGGTTGGTGTACAAATGTACAATGTTGGATTTGTACAACAAGCTCACCAGCTTCTCTTTGGAAACCCGATAAAGGGTTGCTATGAGTAGGAACCTACTTAATGGCACTTAACAATAACAATAGCCCACATAAAGTACAGCGAACCTGAACTAAAAGAACTAGAGGATACCAGAATACCACTACTGATCATTCTGACCAGGAACACAACAGAAGATTTGAGATAGCACCAAAGAAAAATTGGAGTTTTGTAGAATACAGTGCAAATCCTTATAAAAGGTCAGACCCTCCAGACTGATAGAGACTAGAAGAACCCCTGAAACTATTGCTCTCAGGTAACCTCAGAATGTAAATTTAAAGTCATTTCTACAGGCCACCTTTCAGACAAATAATAGAAATCCATCCACTGCCATCAAGTCATTTGGTGCTGTGGATTAATGTGCCAGACTGCAAAACCATTTGAACTGCAAGTTTGGCGGTTCAAACTCACCCGCTACTCCTTGGAAACTCTATACAGGGTCGCTATGGGTCAGAACTGACTTGATAGCACTTAACAACAAGAAGACTGTAAATCTTTATGGGAACAGACAGTTCCATCTTTTTCCCAAAGAGTGGCTGGTTTGAACCATCGACCTTGTGCTGTACCACCTATGAGTAATGTGCTCCTTTAAACAAGAACTATACAAAACCAAAGGGTCATCATTTACCCAAAAGTAAAAAAGGAGCTCTGGTAGCATAGTGGTAATGAATCGGGCTGCTAATCTCAAGGTCAGCAGTTTGAAACTACCAGCTGTTCTGTGGGAGAAAGATGAGGCTTTCTGCTCCCATAAAGATTTACAGCCTTGGAAACCCTGTACAGGGTCGCTATGAGTCGGAACCGACTCCACGGCACATAACAACAACAAACGTACAAAAGCAAGAAGACGAAGGGAAGCTAGATCAATGGAAAAACAGAACAAATAAAATGAAAATAAAAGGAATACTAACACAAAATAAAAATTACAACCTTTTAACAATTTGAATAAAAATTGTTAAAAGTAAACCTAATTTGCTGTGTTGACTTTCACCTAAAATATAATTTTTAAAAAATGTATATGAGGGATAATTATTTAATAAATAGATTTATTCCAAGCATATAAAATGAAACTGTGGGTTTGCTCTTATTGTCCAGTTTTTTTACATTTAATATTTGTTAAATCTTGTTGCACATAATTCTCTATTAGATTAAAATTGTTTAAGTTAATAGAAAATTTTTAAAAATAGAAAATTAATAAAATTACTCCCAATCATAATAATCTTTTAAGTGCAGTAAAGTTGGTTCTGACTCATAGTGACCCTGTATAGGGTTTCCAAGGAGAGGCTGGTGACTTTGAATCACCAAACTCATATTTCAAACCAACCTTATGGTCCAGTGTTTATCCTGTAATGCCACACCAGGACTCCATTATATACAAAATACATGCAAAAATGTTACTTCTGACTTAGGGTAGTTTCCTACTTCTTATCATTGAAATATGTACCTATTATTTTTTCTATTTTTTCCAAATATTGTACACTTTCATAATACCATATACCTCTCCTGAGCATTTTAATTTTAAATCTGAGACTATTTGATTAATGTCTATCTCTTCCACTGGTCAGGAACCATGGCTCTTTTTTACTCCTACTTTATCCTCAGCATCTAGTATAGTATTGGTCTTGGAAGACATAAATAATAAATATATGTTAATCAACAAATCAAGTAATATTTTATGGAGTCCTGGTGCGGGGCTGTGGGTTAAGGTGCTGGACTCCAAGGTTGGTTTGAATCACAAGTTCGGCAGTTCAAGCTCACCAGCTGCTCCTCAGAAACCCTATGCAGGGTTGCTATGAATTGGAACTGACTCAATGGCACATTACAACAACAAACAACAATCAACAGATGCTATTAACAACAAATACTGATTCTTGTCTCTACCTTTAGAAAAATCTCCCATCTACTATATATAAATTGGGTTTCACTAAATGAGCAGTTAAATGAAGATGCCAGAAGACATTCCTTATAGTACAGCTGTGCATTTAAGAGAAGACATACTTGTACACCATTTTTCTTTCTCTAATTTATTGTTAAATTTAAATAGACTGAAAGTTGAATGCTTTCCTAGGAATATCTTCATTCAGTGAAAATGTCAAGGATCTGTTTTAAAGGAACATAATATGAACAAAAATCAATAGTTATGTAAACAAACTGAGAGCTAAGTCTTCATATTAAAAGTGATCAAATATTGAAGTCAGGACAATTGACTTTAGCCTGGCACACTACATGATAAATGAATGAGGGACTGAAGTAAATTTTCTCCTCAAAAGAAACAACCTTTATCTACACCCAGATATCATGTATACACTCATATGCATTGTGCATATATACTACACATGCACAGGTATACACACAGAGAGATTTTCCTATGTGGTATATAGGTAATCAGAAAGGTCATAAAGTAATGTTACAAGATTTTAGAGACGAAACAAATTTCAAATGTAAGCATATATATGGCCTGAAATCTGTGTTCTCTATTAAATTTATCCTCAATTCTCTATGGACAACAGACAAAACATATGACCATTCCAGAGCATTCCCATCCTACCTAATTAAAATTATGGTTAGTAAGTCTCATTCTAATGTTGGTAGAGAAAAATAATAATGAATTACAGTTTGTACATTTTCCTTTAAATCTCTTTTCATTCCAAAGAAAATAAGAGTCTTTTAGATGGCATGTTTAATACCGCTTCACAAATTACAAGAGTGCTTCAATTTGACACAAATTATTTAAGAGTGCTTCAAAAAGTTGGTGGAAAAATTCCATTATCTTTTAATTCCATCTTTCCATGAATTCTTTGAAGCCCTCTCATATGTGTTGTTGATAGCTGCCATCAAGTCAGCCTCCAAATTATAATAACCCCATGCACAACAGGATTGGGTCATTGGGACCCATGGGGTTTTCCCTGACTGATGCTCAGAAGCAGATCTCCACCCCTTTCTTTCTCTTCTGTCTTGGTCTGTAAGCTGCACTGAAACTAGTTCAGCATCACAGCAACATGCAAGCCTTCACCGACAATAAGTGGCAGCTGTGCTTCAGGTACACTAGCCAGGAATCAGACCCAGGATTTGGTTTTGATGTTTGATTTGCTGTACAGGCGGTCAAAATTATACCACTACTTTCATGAATTAAATGAGTAAGCACTATTAGTCCTCTCATAAAGGGCACAAACAGAAAGAGACATAAATTGTAAAAGACACAAAAGCCGTAAGTAGAAAATCCAGAACGGTTACCCAGATGTTCTGAGTCTTCATCTTTTCTCTGCAGCACAAACAGTACTCGTGCAGTAAACTTAGCGCTCTTACTTGAAATGCAAAGCAGCAATATCAAGTTTCAGCTGTAGATGGTACAAACCATTCACTCACTAAACTGTTAACCAAGAGGTTAGTGGTTCAAGTCTACCCAGCAGCACCTCAAAGAAAGGTCTGGTGATCTGCTTCAGAAAAATCGGCCATTGAAAACCCTACAGAACACAATTCCACTGTGACACATATGAGGTCCCAATGAGTCATAATTGATTTGATGCCAATTGGTTGTTTTGCAGTTTTATTTTGTTTTGATTTTGGCTTTTAAAACCTCAGTGGAGTTTAAAAACTGTAAAAGAATAATTCTGAGCCTTCACATCATCAAAAAAGAATTCTGACAACTTTACTTAGAATTATTACGTTTCTTTCACTATACAATAGATTCATTAGAATGACACCTACTTACCAGACTAGAAAAGAAATCTGGAAGCAAATCCACTCAGCTACACAGTTAATACAAACCATTTGTGGTTTTATTTAGAGAAGAATAAAATGGGGGATATTTTCCTGAAATCCTCAGTGACAAATGAAGTCTTTTCAATTAATTCAAATGATTATTTTATATACACTTTCGCAAAGTACATTTATTCTATCTTACTCCTTTACTCTTTCTCCTCCCCACCCCTATGCTACCCCAAAAAAATCCTCTAGAAGTTTAAAAAATCATGACTGGGTTTCTAAAATGGAATAAGTAATTGCTTGATACCTTCTTTAAAGTGTTGTGCAGCTGCTGATGTATGTTTGTGCTGGCATTGCAGAGTGGGGCCCTGGGAATACAAAATCTGATTTTAGAGAAACCAGAGCTTAGTTCAAAGAAAAGAGCAACTCTCTCCAGCTGATAAGACTTTTCCTGAAAGAAAACAAGAAACACACTGGTGATATCTCCTGTTACTCCTTTACAATCCTTCTCAAAACTTTTTTTTTTTTTTTTCATTTATTTGATTGTATACTTCCACATTTTTTCCTATGATGTTTACTTTTTGTTAATATATTGTTTTTGTAGGTTTCAAAATATAATGCTATTATTTCAAAGTTCATTATATTAGATATTTAAGACAAAAAATAAACTATGTAATTGCAGAATATTCTTTAAGATCTCATTGGAAACAAATGTAAAAAATTTGAAGAAAGTACTTTTCTTATATTTAGAATGCTACTGGAAAATACTGCTATAAACTCATGCCATAAAATATAAATGTTATAACTAATGTAATGTATATCCTTCTTTCTCAAAAACAATAAATGAAATCAACAAGTTTATCACTATGACTTTCATTCTATATTCTGGAAAACACCAGGTTAAATCAAAATGATTGAGATTGCATGGGTAATTTACACCTCTCTTTGTGAATTACAAACTTGAATTCAGCTAGAGTGGGGGAAAACAAGAAAAGATACTTTCAAAATTATTATTCAAAGAACTTCAACAATATACTACAGGCATAAAATGACCTTTGAAGTGTGGACTCAGAAGAATAAGTTTTTTCAAAATTGCTTTTATAATGAGTATTAGTAACATGATACAGACTTACTAAAACCTAGTACCTCCAGATCTGAGGTTGGGCAGGAACAGTACAAACAGTAGAAAGAGACTTTCCCAATATGCTATTAAATTGATAGACTTACAATTGCTAGTGTACAGAATACTGTAATCTTACCTTTATATTTGTATAAAACCTTATGGTTTCAAAACATTTTCATAGAGAAAATTTCATTCAGTTTCTCCAATAACATTCTGAAGGAATAATATCCCCATTTTACAAATGAGAAAACAGACTTTAAAAGCCCAAAGACTTTCCAAATATCATATAATTTCAGAACTGGGCTATAAACCCAAATTTTCTAATTTTAGAATAATACACTTTTCTTCACATGTACTTCAGTTTATCTTTAAAATAAAGACAATTATACCTATGTGACAAAGTTCATTTATTCCTCAAATAGTACATGAATATCAATTAAATAAGAATTAATATTAAATAGCATGTATGTTGAAAGTACTTTGAACACAAAACGCAGACATGTAGGATGGAAGTAGGAAAACACTGGTCTGAGCATAATACCAAATATCAATACCAAAGCTGACCATTTTACCCACAGCATTATGTTTCTTTAAGGAGTTATGGTTACAAGTCAGGCTGCTAATCTCAAGGTCAGCAGTTCAAAACTACCAGAAGTTCCATAGGAGTAAGATGAGGCTTTCTGCTCCTGTAAAGATTTACAGCCTTGGAAGCTCTATACAGGATCGCTATGAGTTGAAACTGACTCCACGGCACATAACCACCACCATTATGTTTCTTCAAGGAATCCTGGTAGCATAGTGGATTATGAGGTGGGCTGCTAACCACGAAGTCAACAGTTCGAATCTACCAGCCACACTGTAGTAAAAAGATGAGACTTTCTGCTCCTGTAAAGATTTAAAGCTTTAAAGATTTAATATTATACAGGGTTGCTATGAGTTGGAACTAACTCCACAGGACACAATCACCACCACCATTATGCTTCCTCAGGTCCCTATGATAAGCATCTGAGATAAAAATGGTTCATCATAGTATGTTGTTGTTAAGTGCTGTTGAGTCAGTCCCGACTCATAGGGACCCTGTATAGGGTTTCCAAGGAGTGACTGGTGAACTTAAACCACCGACCTTCCAATTCAAACTGACCTTGCAGTCCACAGCACCACACCAGGACTCCCATCATAGTATAGACTGATGTAAAAGTCTAGCAAAATATTAAATTTTAAAATTAAAATTTGAAAGTCACTAGAGTTAAATGTCAGCTTATAAGGGAAAACTGCATATGGTCAAAATCTCTGACAGCAATGGCACACTGAAGGTCAACATAATTCCTCTCATATTTATCTTTTTCTCAATTTAAGAACCAGGTGATGGGGCTCTTGTGATACAATAGTGAATAATTGTGATCAGAACTGACTGTGAGGGTTGGAAATGTAAAGGTAGATGTTTTATAGCAAGGAGGGGAGTGATTAACTTT
>NW_006408629.1:3968482-3971223 GCF_000296735.1 Chrysochloris asiatica
TGTATTTTAAAAATACACATCTTTGAACCTTAACACAACACTCAGACCAGAATATATAAAGAAACTCAGTCTGACAGAGGAGCAGCACATTCACATCTTACATACATCCCAGGGCACATCCGCTGAGTGGAAGATTTTCATTTCTTTTCTTTCTAGTCAAACCTGTACGTAAGTATTTAAGCAAGGTAAATGTCTGCAATGACGCCAATGTATAAATCATTAAAATAGAAAACATAAATCCATATTAACATTCACACATGCAGAAATAAAGATCAAAAAGACAGCAATTGCCCAGGGATAAACTCAGAAGGCAGGAAGCGATAGGGAAGAAGGACAAATGGAACCAGTAAACACAGAAAGAAAATGGGAGAGGTGCTATTACATTGTGGGGACAGCAATCAATGTCATGAAACAAAACGTGTATAAATTATTAAATGGAAAACCAATGTGTTCTGTAAACGTTCAGTCAAATGACAATGAAAAGCTTTAAAATGAAAACTGAACAAACAACATAATGCTAGAAGGATCTTTAATTTTTATTTCTACAGTATATATTCTGATAATAATTTATATGTTAGTTTATTATCACTCCCATTAAAAAAGTAGTATACGTACATGTATATTAAAATTTCCAAAAGAATAATGCTTTCTATTTAGACACATATGTTACCCCACATCTGTTGCGGTTACCCAGTAATTCTTAATGATTAACATAAGGGAAAAAAATCAGCATTCCAAGAAATGCATCATCTTTTACAGGAAAGGATTCTGTACCGCTGCTACTATATATTTTTTTTTCTATATAGAGCTTAAAATATAATTCAGTACTATACTGAAACAAATATATATAAATTAGACTTAGTAACATTTAAGAAGTCTAAACTAAAAGAAATAATTTCTAGAATATTACTCATCTATGATGACTCAGTACAAATTGACATTTCTCCTAGAAGAGGTTTAAAAAAATTCTCTCTATTTATAGAAAGACAAATTGAGCATTAGGGTCTAAATCTCAATGTTAAGAATCATAGATTTTAAAGATATTATTTCATATTCACTACATCATATTTGTTGTTGTTAAGTGCCGTCGAGTCGGTTCCGACCCATAGCGACCCCGTACATCATATAGTAACATAGAAACTCATTACCATCAAGTTGATTCCAACTTATAGCAACGCTATCGGACACAGTAGAACTGCCCGCATGGAATTTCCAAGGCTATACTCTCTACAGAAGCTGACTAGCACATCTTTCTACCACAAAATACCTGGTGAGTTCAAACTTTCAACCTTTCAGTATTGGCTAAGCACTTGACCACTCTGCCACCAGAGCTCCAAATATATAAACCCAAAAGTAAAGTCACAATTCTTACTCATAGTTACCCTATATAGGGTTTCCATGACTATAAATTTCATCTTTCTCTCTCACAGTGGCTAGGGGTTTGACCCTCCAAACTTGCAATTAGCAGCTCAATGCCTACAGTGTATGTTGCTTGTTGTTGTGTGCTGTTGAGTCAGTTCTAACTCAGAGGAACCCTACATAGAGTTTTAGAGGCTGTAAATCTTTACAGTAGCAGAAAGCCTCCCTCATTTTAATCCCGTGGAATGCCTGGTGGAATCACTGCTGACCTTGTGGTTAGCAACCCAAACAACCCACTAGACAACAAAGATCCTATTGAATTCCATGTAACTCAAATAATCTAAAAAGAAAAAGGGTAGCCACCACATTTTAAAACTGACCTACATACGTACCTATTACTATAGTTTACACATGCTTGAAACTAAAGGCTGTTCAAACTTTCAATTTTCAACATCCAAGTTATTTATTTTAGCTTCTTTTAAGCATGGGAGCAGATTTGCTTTCATTAGTGGTGGTGGTAGTGTGCCATGGAGCAGCTTCTGACTCATAGCAACCCCGTATAAGAGGTTTTAAATCTTTATGGGAGCAGAAAGCCTCAGCTTTCTAATGCAGAACAGCTGGTAGTTTCAAACTGCTGATCATGAGGTGAGCAGCCCAACTTGTAACCGCTACACTACCAGAGGCTCCTTTTGCTTTAATTAGTCTCCACTTTATATTATATGAATATTTCACATTCTGCTATATCTAAAGAGTGCCAAACCCACCTGAAAAAGGACAAATCCAATGATCCATTTTCACATACTGACAATGCTTGATTATCCAAAGGACAATTTCTAGACACGTTTTAAAAAATCAAATAAACATTCATTTTACTACATGGCTAGAATAGATGAGGGGGTTTCAAAAAGTTCATGGAAAATGGAAAAAATGAATAATGAAATTTACCATGCATTTTCTGAAGCCTCTTCATATATGGGCAGTGTTTCGTTCTGCTGTGTATAAGGTCGCTATGAGTCGGTACTGACTTGATGGCACCTAACAACAACATATGTGGGCATAGCATCATCACTAAACAGACTATTTCAAGATCTATCTTTAAATACAATGTAGTCTGTGACAGGATAATATTATACCCCTATAAGGGAGACGTAAAGATTTACACCCTCGGAAACCCTATACAGGGTCGCTATGGGTCGGAACCGACTCGATGGCACATAACAACAACAACAACAACATAAGGAAGAGGTAGCATATGATCAAGAGCCAATGATTCTGAAGGAAGAAGTCCAAAGTGCATTGAAGGAATTGGCAAAGAAGAAGGCACCAGGAATTGGTGAAATAAAAATTGAAATCTTTCAAGAAAGTGAGGCGGCACAGGAGGC
>NW_006408629.1:3972723-3974645 GCF_000296735.1 Chrysochloris asiatica
TGACCCTCCACCTTATGAAACATGATATCCTTCCTTTTCCAGTGACTGGTCTCTCCTGACAATATGTCTGAAGTATAAGAGATGAAGTTTGGCCTTCAAGGAGCACTCTGGCTATACTTCTTCCAAAATGGATCTATTGGTTCTTTTGGCAGCCCATGGCACTTTTAATATTCTCCTCCAACACCGTAACTCAAAAGCATCAATTCTTCTATGGTCTTCCTTATTCACTGTCCAGCTTTCACATGCATATGAAGTTATGGAAAATACCATGGCTTGGGTCAGGTGCCTTAGTCATCAAGCTAACATCTTTGCTCTTCAACATTTTAAAAAGGTCTTGTACAGCATACAGGGTCACTATTAGTTAGACTGACTTTACAGCACTTAACAACAACATAAGGAAGACCAATTAACACCACTATTAATTCAAATCTATGCACTAACCATGAAAGCAAGGAATAATGAAACTGAAGAATTCTAACAACTTCTTCAGTCTACCAACTTCTTCATACTGGTGATTGGAAAATGAAGGTTGGAAACAAATAGGAAGAGTCAGTAGTTGGAAAACATGGTCTTGGCTATAGATATGATGCAGGAGATGACTTATTCCTTGCATATACCTTTCATAAACAATATAAAAGGTAATTATACACCTGGACCTCATCAGATGGAATACACAGGAACCAAACTGACTACATCTGTCAAAAGAGACAGTGGAGAAGCTCCATGTCATCAGCCAAAACAAGGGCAGGGGCAGACTGTGGAATGGACCATCAATTGTTCATATAGAAATTTAGACTGAAGTTGAAGAAAAATAAAACAAGTCCATGAGAGCCAGATTAAGACCTTGAAAGTATACCACCTTAATTTAGAGAACATATCTTAACAAGAGAGCTGATGCATTAGACACCAATGAAGAAAGACCAGAGGAGCTGTGGGATGACATAAATAGCATCATAAAGTAAGAAAGTAAAAGGTCATTAAAAAGACAAGAAAGAACATCAGTCTCCATGACTCTGAGACCAGAAGAACAGTGCCCAGCTACCACTACCCACTGCTCTGAAAGGGATATTAGAGGGTCCTGGGTAAAGTGGGAGAAAAAGTAGAACAAAACTCGAAATTAGTTAATTTGAAAAAAAAAAGATTGGGTGTAGTGTCAGAGAGAGACTTTTAATACACTCCTTTAGGGAAAATATAAAACTTCTACATCTTCGAGTAAAAAAAAAAAAACACACACACACACAGAAAAAGAAAGCTGATTTTTAAATTTCTTTGATCAAAATATATACCTAAAATGAAAAATCAAACATTAGGAAATATCACAATACTTCATCAATAAACAGATGAAATAATACAAATGTTTTATATTTGCATTCTCTAACACCTGTTGAAAGAAACAAGTTAATAAGTTTGCAGTGTTCAATGCTTTGCATATATGTTGTTGGTAGTGGTGGTAAGTGCTTTTGGTTCCAACTCATAGCAACCCTGTATAGGGTTTACAAGACTGTAAATCTTTCTGAGCCACTGTGCTCCTTGCATATGTCTGTGTATATATATATATATATACACACACACACATATATATATAATCAAAGCATTAACTGTTTGACTACTAACAGAAGATTGGTGGTTTGAACCTACCCAGGCACCTCAGAACACAGGTTTCATGATCTGCTGGAAGTAACAGTCTTCAAAATTCTAAGGAGCAGTTCTACTCTGCACACAGTAGGTTGCCATAAGTTGGAATTAACTCAATGACATCTGAAAACAAGAATGCTTTATTTCTAAATTTAAAGAGATGATATAACTAATTCATTCATTCCCTAAAAAAGACAGCTATTAGCAAAAATGAAAAGCATAGTAGGCAATTCTTAATTTTAGCACAGTTCAAAATAGAACATGAGTAATGAAGAAGAAATATATAT
>NW_006408629.1:3974745-3997458 GCF_000296735.1 Chrysochloris asiatica
AGCTTTTATTATATGTGTAGTCTTTTTTAGAAATATGCTAGCTAGCCTGGATTAGTGATGCCAAAGATTATTTCTTACAAAATGCAAATGACAGCTGATATGGGCAAAATATTGAATGACGGTAGAAAACATCAAAAGTACATGGAAGGAATACACAGAGTCACTGAGTCCAAAACAATTGGTAGATGTCCAATCATATCAAGAAGTACCATGTGATCAAGAACTGAAGGTACTGAAAGAAGAAATCCAAGCTTCATTGAAGGACCTGGCAAAAAACAAGGCTACAGAAACCAACAGAATAAAACTGAAATGTTTCAACAAGCACTAGAGGCATTCCATTACCTATGTCAAGAAATTTGGAAGATAGCTACTTGGTCAACCAATTGGAAAAGGCCCATATTTGTGCCCATTACAAAGAAAAGTGAGCAACAAAATGTAGAAATCATCGAACAATATCATTAATACGACATGCAAGTAAAATTTTACTGAAGATCATTCAAAAACAATTGCAGCAATACATTGATAGGGAGCTGTCAGAAATTAAAGCATGTTCAGAAGAGAACTTGAAACGAGGAATATCATTGTTAATGTCAGATGCATCTTGGCTAAAATCAGCGAATACTAGAATGATATTTACTTATGCTTTACTGACGATGAAAAAGAATTCGACTATGTTTCAAGGGTGGGGAATGTCTGGCCTGAGGGCCATATAAAGCCCTCGAAATCATTTGGTCTGGCCCTGCCAAAGCAATCTCAGTTCCACCCATCACGTTATTGTTGTTAAATGCTGTTGAGTTGGTTCCAACTAATAGCAACTCTGTATAGGGTTTTCAAGGAGCTGCTGGTAGTTTGAACTGCCCATTTTGTGGTTCAAATCGAACTCGCAGTTCAGTGCTGTATTCCACAGCACCACACCAGGACTCACATTGTTGCTGTTGTTAAGTGCCATTGAGTCGGTTCCAACTCTTAGGGTTTCCGAAGAGCAGTGGATGGGTTTGAATAACCAACCTTGTGGTTCACAATCCAGTACTCATCCACAAGCCATACTACTGTTGGTGTTAAGTGCCGTTGAGTTGGTCCTGACCCATAGCAACCCTGTATAGAGTTTCCAAGAGGCAGCTGGTAAGCTTGAACCGCTGTTATAGTTCAAATAGCTTTGCAATCTGAAGCATTAACCCACAGCACCACACCAGGACTCCATGTACAGTGCTATACTAGGGGTGAGTTAATTACATTTGACTAAATAAAGCAGGCTAACTTTTAAGTTGATAATTTTGTATGGCCCATGAATGATGCTATAAATTTTGGCAGAAAAAAGGTTCCTAATATTACAGAACATTACAAACTATGGATAACATTGAGAAGATGAGTAATCCTGAACACTTAATTATGCTAATGAGGAACCAGTACATCAAATACAGAGACAGTCATTCAAACAGAACAAGGGGACACTGAATGGTTTTAAATCAGGAAAGGTGTACAGCAGGGTTGTATTCTTTCACCACACTCATTCAATCTGTAAATTGAGCAAATCATCTAAGAAACTTGATTATTTGAAGAAGAATGAGGCATCAAGGTTAGAGGAATACTCATTAACAACCTGCAATATGCAGACTGCACAACCTTATTTGCTGAAAGTGAAGAGAACTTGAAATATTTACTGATGAAGATCAAAGCAGTCTTCAATATGGATTGCACCTCGATGGACAGAAAACAAAAATCCTCACTGGACCAATAAATAACATAATGATAAATGGAGAAAAGATTGAAGTTGTCAAAGACTTCATTTTACTTGGACCTACAATCAACACTTACGAAAGCAACAGTCAAGAAATCAAACATTGTATTGCATTAAGAAAATCTGCGTTCAAGAGCAAAGGTGCCAATTTGAGGGCTAAGGTGTACCTGATTCAAACCACGGTATTTTCCATCACCTCATGTGAAAGTTGGAAAATTATTAAAGAAGACTGCAGATGAATCAGTGCATTTGAATTATGGTGTTGGTGAAAATATTGAAAGTACAATGGACTGACCAAAGACCAAACATTTTTTTTTGGAAGAAGTACAGGCAGAATGATTAGAAGTAAGGATGGTGAAACTTCATCTCTCCTTCTTTGACTACGTTTTCAGGTGGGATCAGTCTCTGGAGAAGAAAAATAGAAGGTCAGCATAAAAGAGGAAGATGTTTCACAGAATGGACTGACACACTGGCAGCAACAATGGGCTTACACATGATGTTTGTGAGGATGGCACAGGACTGGGCATTGTTTCATTCTGTTGTCAATAGGGTCGCTATGAGATAGAATCAACTCGATGGCACCTAACAACAATAACAAAAGCTTCTGTTATTACTGCTGAAGAAAGAAATAAATAAAACTTCCATAGACATTCTGAATTAAAAGTATAGAGCTCACCAAAATTACTGGTAACAACTCTAATACTGGTAACTACATTAACAGAGGCCTGGTGTGGTACTGTAGGACAAGTACTAGAATGCTAACTGCAAGATCAGCTGTTCAAAACTACCAGTTGCTCCCTGGACACCCTATATAAGGTCATTATGAGTGAGAACTAACTCAATGGCACATAACAACAACACCAACAACACTGAAGCTGAAAGGGAACAGATGACAATTATGAACTGCTGGCCTTTCAGTCCAAGCAGACTTCTCAGTCTAGCACATTAACCGACAGTGCCACACCAGAACTCCTAATACATATTAGGAGGTAGAAGTCACAAATCTTTAAGTCTATTAGGACCTACCATTGACTTGATAAAGATTAAATTATTTTTTTTTTTTAAATGAACATTTGGAAATTATCTTAACTGAATCAGAGATTGGACCAAAAAAAAAAAGTTTAAGTTTTTTTTTTTCCTTTAAGTTGTATTCACAGGAAAGTACAGTTGTCTACAATTCTCTACTTCTCTTTTTCTGGAGGGTCAAGACCAAGTAATCATAGATGAATTAGTTCCATTTTCAATAACACAAATTAATTTATATCATGGAGACTCTGTGGATACAAGTGTCTTGACTCCCAATTCAGAACTGATATAATACTAAAAGTATAACCTCACTTTTGTTCATGGAGATCTGTTCACATAAAATATAAACTGCTAAGTTGTAGGGAAAACTCATTTTATTTAATTATTCTTTACAAATATTCACAACTTTCTAAACTTAGCAAAAGTGGACGGAAAATTTCATAAAAAACTGCATAGTTTACAAAATAAATTGAGTCATTGTATCCTCATACTGGCCCAATATCCAGTTCACAAATTAAACTGTGGCTCAAACTTAGTAAATAATTTGCCCAAAAATAAACCAATCATAATATCTAGGCATTTAATAAATTTAGATTAGAGAGCCTGTCTCACATATAATTTAGAGTGTTTAATGGTCCTTTTGGAGTACTGGGGTGGCCTTGCAGGACAATGTGCTGGACTGCACCATCAGTTGGAGCTGTAAGATTGGTGGTTCACACCCACCAGTCACTCCTCAGAAATCCAACTCGACAGCACTTAACAACATCAACAATGGTCATTTTACTCATGGCTCTTATTAAGGGATATAGTTCTGTGCCAGGAGTATGAATCTCTGGGACCATCAGGAATCAGCTAACTCTTCCCCTTTAGGTCCTTGAGAGGTTGTACTGCTGGCTTCTTGAGCCTGGTCTATGACTCCCACTTGAGGCAACAGCAGCAGGAACAATAGTGAAACTTTAACAGTAATATGAATAGCAAAGGAAACAGCAAAGGGAAATAGGGAAACAAGGAGATAATAATGCTAATTTGCCCCCTCTTAAAATGGATTAATGACACATTTCACACCTCAAGACCCTGATATACTTTCTGACATTTCATTCTCTGAAGAAAACAGAAATGTCAATTTGATAGCAAGTTAGACAGTTGTGTAGTCCTAGAAACGTACTGTTTGTTAGATGTATGATTCTTTGAACTGGGAGAAACTTTAAAGATAAGAGTTCATTTTACATATCAGAAAATAGACTCAGACTAATTCAGTAATTTTCCCAAGGTTACTTTTGTTAAGTTTAATACTTTTAAAAAAACAAAGAAGACATTTTTCAAGTTTTCAACAACTTTTACAAAGGAAAAAACAAAGACATGCCCATGTTTTCACAATATACTCTTTTAAAAGTTAGCATTTTCTAATTTGTCTAATATGGTCAAGTTGAAGTTAATAAAATAAAGGAAAAAGGACCAGAAGAGAAATCTGTTTACTAATACGTAGTCACATAATACTTCACATTTCTGCAGTGCTCGTGACCTCAAGAAATTCAAGAAAATGAAAATAATAGCAAATGACTTCTCAAACTTTGGGAATTATTTTAGAGTTTCTTGAAGAAACGAGGTAAACTCAAGACCACCTGTAAATTAAGAAGCTCTCTGAAAATTCTGTTTAAAAGATAAAAATGGCTGTATTTGATTTTACCAAGAAAAACATCAGCATTTATAGAGCACACTGACAAGCCCCATCTTTCCTCCGCTACCCTCCAGAGTATAAATAAAATATTGAAAGCCAAGGTCCCACTAGTTATGATCCAAACTGCATGCTCTGCTTCCCACTAGGAAATTCAATAAATTTCCTAATAAAGCAATATTGTTTTTGCACTTAACTTATTGATTTATATGTAATTGCTACCCTTGCAAAGAAGTGTGTTTACAGTTAAAATGTCCTGTGATTCATACTTTGAATTTGTGAATGGTTCTTTTTGTCCATTGCCCCTCACATTACCCTTTTCTATCCTAAGGAGTTCATTATTATCTTAAATTATATCACATCCAGAGATGAAAATATGCCAAAAATTGACCAAGATAGAAATTGTTGCTCTACAGTAAAGTATAAAACATTAGGGAAAAAACAAACTAGTAAGAGGTAAATATGACAGCTAAGGAGTTAAAGACATTTCTTGAAGTCAAGATTTAATTTCAGAGAGGTGAAATCTAACATTTACTTTATTTTTTTTATTCCTAGAATGAATAAGCAACAATAACAATAGCAATAATTCAAAATTGAGATGAGAAATTTTGAGGAAGATTAATTATACATTTTTCATTATATATGTCAAATATTAATCCTTAATAGCATGCACATAATAGTAGATGAGCACATTAGTTATATTGTTGTTAGGTGTCATCGAATCAGTTCTAACTCATAGTGACCTTATGAACAACAGAACCAAAAACTGCCCGGTCCTGTGCTATCCTTACAATAGTTAACTAAATTTGAGCCCACTGGTGCTGCCACTGTGCCAACTCATCTTCTTGGGGGTCTTCCTCTCCTTCTCTGATCCACCAATTTACTTAGTGTGATATCCTTGTGCAGGAACTGGTCCCTCCTGGGAATATGCCTGAGATATGAGAGATGAAGTGACAACATTCTGGTTTCTAAGGATCATTCTAGGAGTACTTCTTCCAACTTCTAGAAGACCACGGTACTTTTAGTTTGCTCCTCCAACACCATAATTCAAATGCATCAATTCTTCTATGGTCTTCTTTATTCACTGTCCAACTTTCACATGCATATAAAGCTATCATGGTTTGGGTCAGGTGTACCTTAGTCTTCAAACTGACCTCTTAACTCTTGAACACAATAAAGAACAAGATGATAAACGGAGAAAACACTGAAGTTGTCAGACTTCATTTTGCTAGCATCCACTATGAATGCTCATAGAAGCAGCAGTCAAGACGTTAAATGATGTATTGCACTAGGCAAATCTGTTGCACAAGATCTCGTTAAAGTGTTCAAGAGCAAAGAAAGACATTAATTACAGTAAACTTGTTTAATGACTGCTTCTGGTGGCTTAGTTTGCTGCTTAAAAACTCTACAATTGTCCAGATTTTCTGCATATTTTTAATCTTCATAGTTATTTTTAAATACTTGTTTTTCTAAAATATTTCTATAATCAATTCTGCACATATGTATTATACTTCAATTTTTTGTCTCCCTAAAAAAACCTAAATTCCAATTTTATTTTAAATAAAACATGGATGTATTTGGTTGCCTAATTTATATACTTAGTTTTTATTAAATTCCTTGCATTTTTATAGGTTTCAGCTGTCAGGGCATAGAGAATGCACATATGCTCACTAGTGCACACAAAGTCCTGGGCACAAGGGGGGTGGTGGAATGAAGAGGACAATAGTGAAGAAGAAAGAGAGAGCGAAAGGAGGAAAAAGAAAAAGAGAATTCTTGTATCAGAGTACTGCCTGAGCCAACTCTCAGTAGTCTGTTGGCAGAAGGCCTGTGTGTGAACCTTTTCCAAGACCTCAGTCTGAAAGGCAGCCAAAGGCTCCTCAAAGGAACACACCCAAAATGACTTATTACCTTTCACCTTTGACCTTTGACCCAGCTGCCTCATGCTTGCTTGTGAACTTGAAATCTTGCAAGAGAATGCTTAGCCTTCCTGTTTACAAACAGCCTATTTATTCCAAAGGAAGTTTGGCAGGCCACATCCAGGTCACATGACCTTGGGTTGTCACAGAAGCCTTATTGAAGGTAAGCCAAATGTGCAACATTTTGACTGATTTAAATCAGTGTTGGATTGTGTAACAATCATTAATCATTTTAATTCACTTTTATGTTGCACATTTCACCAAAGCATTAACACATAAACTATTAAAGCAATCCTAGTTGAACTGTAAGTGATATAAGTCATGCCTTACATGGAAGAAACAAAATAAACATAAAAATTTAACGTGAATATTACAAAGTAATCTCAACTCCTGGAAACTCAATGAAGTAGTTTTACTCTACCCTAAAGGATAGCTATGAGTTGGAATTGACTCAGGAGCAGTGAGTATTAACTTCCCTAGATAGTGCCAAGTTTATTGGTACACATCAAAAATTGCCCTATTAGTTATTCGTGTGTTTTCAAAACACTAGCCTTTGTTTTAGTCAAACTTAATCCTACAGTAGGCACTTACCTGTATTAGAATTTTTAAACTAATACCTCAAGGCTATTGTTTTGATCATTTTAGTGATCCCTTCAATATTAATTAATTTATTAATTCTCACAAATTATTTTTGTTAAGTGCCTTTGAGTTGGTTCTGACTTACAGTGACCCTGCATAGGGTTTCCAAGGAGCACCTGGTGGGTTTGAGCTGCTGACTTTGTGGTTCACAGTCCAGTGCTTTTCCTACAATGCCATACCAAGAGTCCTCACAAATTATTAATGAGTATTAATATTGCCGTATTTCTTAACTATGATAATTGATTTTAAGAATGAATAAATTGATGAATGATCACATTTCAAAAGGTTCTTTATTTTTTAATGAACTGATTTTCAGGATTTATTTTTTAAATTCCTTTAATGTATTCAACATATAACTAAATTAACCAAAATGGTACATGAATAGAACTCATCAGGAATATCTACTACCATGTGAAATTAGTACAATATGTAGGAGTTTTCTTAAGTCAAGAAAGCTATATCACTGTATTTACATATGTACTCATCACAAAGGAAAAATTAAATTCACTGCATTGATACTTCACAACAGGGTAACTACTTAATAAATGATAAATATGGATTTTAATTTAGAAAAAGGATTTCCTTTTTAATTTAAGAGTAATGATGATGATGATTGTTAACATTTATTGAAAGTGATAGAAATCACTTTTGAAAGTACTTTATGCAGATTACTTAATCTTAACAGCAACCATATGAGATAGATGTTGTTGTGAAGTGCCATCGAGTCAGTTCCGACCCATAACGACCCTGCACAGGGTTTCCGAGGCTATAAATCTTTACGGGAGCAGAACACCTCATCTTTCTCCCGCGGAGCAGCTGGTAGTTTCGAACTGCTGGCCTTAAGGTTCGCAGCCCGATTCGTAACCACTACGCTACCAGAGCTCCTTATATGAGATAGATATACAGTCATAATTTTCATTTTACCAAAGAAGAAACCGAGGATGAGTGGTTTAGGTCACATCTCTATTAAGAAGATTTGGAATTTTATCGTAAGCAATCTTATTTAACTTTACTACCTCTCAACATCTAACCTTTGATCTTTAGAAAATAAGATATTACTTAGAATTATAATCCTTGTATACTGCTTTATGGAGTCCTGGTGTGACACTGTGAGTTAATGTGCTGGACTGCAAAGTTGGTTTGAACCACAAACCCTATGGTTCAAGCTCACCGGATAACCTATACATGGTTGCTATGGGTCAGAACTGACTCAATGGCACATAACAGCAACAACAACAAACATACTGCTTTATGGAGTCCTGGTGTGGAGCTATGGGATGAAGCACTGTATCACAAAGTCAGCTTGAACCACAAGGTGGGTGGTTCAAACTCCTTCAAAACCCTACACAGTCATTCCTTCAAAACCCTACACAGGGTCACTATGAGTCAGAACCTACTCAGCAGCATTTAATAACAACAATATACTGCTTTATAGATTATAAAGCACATTTTTAAATATTATACTAAGTTTCACAATAATTCTATGAAATAATATTATCACACCTATTTCACAGATAAAGAAACTAAAAGCTAAGAAAGCTTAACTGATCTATCCAATATCATTTGGCTAGTAAAGAATAGTGACAGGATGCCAAACCATATATTCTAATAGCATACCCTTACTTTTTCCTACTACTGAGCCTCCTTACTTTACATTCAAATATTTTCTAAGGTGGACTATTATTCACACAATAACATTCAAAATGAAGAATTTCTAATAAGAATGATACAAGAAATAGCAAAGTAAAGGCTTCCTTGATTTAACATTAAAAGAAAGCAACAGTATTGTGAAATATTTCAGTGGAAATACCATTTTCCAAACTGTAAACTTCTGTAATTTCTAAAAGCAATACTTTCAGTTTCCATACTTAGTGTTCATAAATACAGTCTCCATTCAAATACTAAAGAAAAAGAGCAAGTAGAGTGTGGTGCTCAGATAGTTGAAGACAACTATGGAACAGATCCATATTTGTGCCCATTCCAAAGAGAGGTGACCCAATGGAATGTGGAAATCATCAGACAATCTCTTTGATATCTCAAGTTGAGTAATGTTTTGCTAAAGATAATACAGAAACAGCTACAATCATACATTGACAGAGAACTTCCAGAGGTTCAATCTGGATTCAGAAGAGGCCGTGGAATGAGAGATATCATTGCTGATGTCCGATGGATCTTGGCTGAAAGCAGAGAATATCAGAAAGATGTTTACCTATGCTTTATTGACTATGCAAAGGCTTTCAATTGTGTGGATCATGACAAGCTATGGACAACATTGTGAAGTATGAGTATTCCAGAACACTTAATTGTACTTCTGAGGAATCTGTACTTCTGAGGAATCTGTACCTGGACCAAGAAGCAGTTGTTTGAACAGAACATGGGAACACTGAATGTTTTAAAATTGGGAAAGGTGTGCGACAAGGTTGTATGTTTTAGAATTTGTTCCTGTAAATCATGGTGTCCTGTTTTGAACGATTAATCACTTTTGTACCGTCTTAATAATCCCCTTCTTCCTTTGTGTAAAATCCCTCCCTGAAATAAAAGGGGGCACACACTGAACCCTGTATGCATTACGGTTTGCAGGGCTGTGCTTTACTGCCTGCAGGGCCATGATGTCTGTAGTCCAGGGTCTGCCTGCCAGTCTTGCATCCACTCTAGTTTCTGGGTGTCTCTTTGTCTCTCTCGTTGTGTCTTTGTGTGTGTTCTTTCTCTATCTCTGTCACCACCAGATCTCCCTACTTCGTGAACTGAACTCCCCTGTCGAGGCAGGACCCCGACATATCTTGACAACTTCAATCTTTTCTCCATTGATAAGAGTGTTGTTTATTGGTCCAGTGGTGAGGATTTTTGTTTTCTTGACATTGAGATGCAATCCATACCAAAGGCTGTGTTCTTTGATCTTCATCAGTAAATGTTTTAAGTCCTCTTCACTTTCAGCAAGCAAGGTTGTATCATCTGCATATCACAGGTTGTTAATGAATCTTCCTCCAATCCTGATGCCATATTTTTCTTCATAGAACCCAGCTTCTCGTATTATTTGCTCAGCATACAGGTTGCATAAGAGAGGCACATAAGAAACCATTTTCTCAGAAGCTACAATTACTGGAGTTCGAAGCATAGAATGAATAATAAGACCAAAGAAAATTACACAGGGGAAGCCCAACAGTGAGTACGCAAAAAACCAAGGAACCCAGGATGTCAGGAGGTCACTTCCTTAGGCCCTCAGGGTCCCTGGCTAGCCATCCTGAGTGGGGCCATCGTGTAGGATTTTCGTCCATGACACAGGGCCTCAACACCTCAGTGATTGCGGTCTCCAACAAAGGACTTCATTCTTCTTGGATCAAATATCAACATTCGTGAAAGCAGCAGTCAAGAAATCAGTTCCAAAGGGAACTTTGACTATCTTCCCTTGTACTGGCTTGAACCCTAGTGAACCTCTGTGCCATTTGGTAACAGTCTTATCATTAAGAACATGTTGCTCTGCACATCTTTGTTGAATTTTTAATTTGGGTAATAAAAATTGATATTATGTTTCTTTCACAAGAAAGAGAAAAATCAGTCTTTTAAATGCTCACAGGGCACATCATTCTACCTCAGGCTGAAGGCACTCGGCTCTAGCTCTGTGGATCAGCAAATCTAGCTCCTCCAATTAAGTGTCTGGAGACATTCCATTCTGCAAGCAATCCTCCTTTCCAACGTTACTGTGCTTTACTTGCTCCATGGGCTAGGAAGCCCACCACTCTGTCTCGTGTTCTGGCTCTTGGTTCTTCTGCCGCTGCTCCTTTGCACACTATTTCTCCAGTGCCACAGCTTTCTGTCTCTGGGTTGAGGAGGTTCAATGCACAGATACCAGGGACCAAAGGGCATGAGCCACTCCTGGCTTTTCTTTGATGGTAGCAGGATCTCCATTCCTGCTTCTGAGAAGGCTCTTTTTATACATATTAGAGTTCCAAAGCTTTACAATGAACTGTTAACCATTCACAACTGAACCATATCATCCTATCAACATTTTCTTGCACCTTTCTTAACCAGACCCAGCAGGGGAAAAACATTGTTTGGTAGGAGATACAAAGATTAAGGACAGAATAGTCAAATGAAGTAATCAAACCATGGAATTTTCAGTAGCCTCAAATGCATGTAAAAGTTGGATGATGAATAAGGAAGACTGTAGAAGAATTGATGGATTTGAGTTATAGTGTTGGAGGAGAATATTAAAAGTACTTCCAGAAGAACAAACAAATCTGTGTTGGAAGAAGAACAGCCAGAATGCTCCTCAGAAACCAGAATGGTCAGACTTCATCTCTTATACTTCAGACATATTATCAAAAGGGAGCAGTCCCTGGATAAGGACATCATGCTTGGTAGAGTGGAGGGTCATCAAAAAAAGAGGAAGACCCCCAACGAGATAGAGTGGCATGGTGGTAGCAGCAAGGGTTCAAACATAGCAACAATAGTGAAATTGGCAAAGGACCGGACCTTGTTTCGTTCTGTTGTGCATAAGGTTGCTATGAGTCGGTACCAATTCTATGACACCTAACAACAACAACATCAAATAGAAAACTTTTGTACTTAAGAAGATACCATTTTTAAAAAACTAAAAGACAAACAAAAAATTGAAAGTAAATACATGCAAAATCTTACATAAGATTACACACATGAAGGGACTTTGAACAGTTTGTGGAAAAATTAAATTAAAAGATAATGTAATTTTTCATGAACTTTTTGAAGCATCTTAGTGTTATGTGTAATACACATACTCATATTTATAATGATGTATATTTAATAAATAATTTATATCCAAACTACAAAAATAACTTACATTTCAATACTAATGCATTGAACACTATGCTAAATGAAAGAAGTCTGATAAAAGATACCACATATTATATCATTCATTTTATATTAAATGTCAGGAAGAGGGAAATCTAAACAACCCAATCAAAAATAACATGCAAAAAAACCTGAAAAACATTGCATGAAAGAAGATAAATTGGTAAAAAGTATATGAAAATATGCTAAATATCATTAGTCATGAAGAAAATGCAAAGTAAAATTGCAATGAGATATTCTTTCATACCCACTAAGATAGCTATAAAGTTCCCTGGTAGCACAATGGTTAAGTACTCAGCTGTTAACCAAAAGGTTAGCAATTTGAACCCTCAAACTGTTCTACAGAGGAAAAGATACAGTGATCAGCTCCCATAAAGATTAGTCTAGGAATCCCTATGTGGCAGTTCAACTCTATGAGTTGGAATTGATTGTGGCACTGTGGATTCATGTGCCAGGCTGCAAAGCCATTTGAAGTGCAAGGTCGGTGGTTCAAGTTCACCAGCTGCTCCACGAAAACCCTATACAGGGTCGCTATGGGTCGGAATCGACTCTACAACACTTAACAACAATAACAACAAGATGACTATAGTAAAAAAAAAAATAAAAGAGAATAACAAATTTTGTCAGAGATGTGGAGAGCCAGGAACCTTCATACATTGCTGGTGGAAATGTGAAATGATGTAGCCACTGTGTAAAACAATTTGGCAGTTTCTTAAAAGATTACACAGAATTTGCCATACGATCACTCTTAGGTATTTGCCCAAAAGAAATGAAAATACAAATACTTGCACACAACTGTTCTTAGCAGCATTGTTTATAAGACCCAAAAAGTGTGAAAACCCTAAATGTGTATCAATTGGTAAATGAACACACAATATGTAGCATATATATTGGAATACTATTCAATACTATACAGAGAAAAAGAGGAAGACCCCCAATGAGATGGATTGGCAAGGTGGCAGCATCGATGGACTCAAGTGTGACAACAGTAGTGAGGTTGGCCCAGGATCGGACATTGTTTCATTCTGCTGTGCATAGGGTCGCTATGAGTCAGTGCTGACTTGATGGCACCTAACAACAACAACATTCAATAGTAAGAAGTAACAAAACTACTATCTCATGCTATGACAAAGATGAACATCAAAAACATGCTGAGTGAAAGAAGTCTGAAATAAGACACCACACATTGTATCAAGCAATTTATGTTAAATGTCCAGAAAAGGAAAATCTAAAGAGACAGAAAATAGTGGTTTCTGGGACGCGTGAGTAAGGGAAGAGGGGATTAATCATTAGTGAAAATGAGGGATCTTTATGGGGATAATGGAAATATTCTAAAAATGATTTATAGTGATGAATGTACAACTTTCTCAACTTAATATCATTGGATTATACTTGTACACATAAAGTAAATTATATGAAATATAAAATATACCTCAAATATTATATAAACATACAGAGAGATATGGAGAGATGGATTACTGGTTGATTTCACATAAAGGTCATATTGATAATTGACATCACAAAAACAACAATAAAAATAAGAAAACAATGGAATGAGATCTTAAATATGACAAAAATAAGTGCCAACCCCTTTTTTACTGGCTCATTTACACCCAGTAAAATATTTTTCAAGAATAAACACAAAATAATTTTTAGAATGATAAAAACAGAAACTCTAGCAGAGTCACTAAAAGAAATGCTAAAGAATGATCAGGTAACAAGAATGGGTTCTCAGATGCAAAATATAAGAATTAACAACAAATAAAGTAACATATAAAAAGGAGTTTCAAAAAATTTGTGAGAAAATTCCATTATCTTTTCATTGCATTTTTCATAAACTTTTTTAAGCCTCTTTATATATGGTTATATGCATACTTAACAACAACAAGAAGGCATGTGAGGCAGATATATATATATAAAGAAAGAAAAGTGAGAACTAAGTGATAAATGAACAAATGCAGGAAATTAGTATACTAGAAACCAAAATGAGGTGATTGGTGAGTATTAACTCTAACAATGCATTTAGAGGAGTGTCTCGCTGGTACAAATAGTTAACTAAGCTGCAAACCAAAATGTTAGAGGTTCAAGTACATCTAATGGAGCCTCAGAAGAAAGTCTTGGAAATCTTCTGAAAACTCAGCCCTTGAAAACACTAAGGAGCACAGTTCTACGCTGATATACTTGGAGTTACTATGAGTCAAAATCAACTCAGTGGTACCGAGTTTTATTTTATGAGCTCTGAAGTTGTTGTTGAGTGCCATCAAGTCAATTCCAACTCATAGCAACCCTGTATAGGATTTCAGAGGAGCAGCTGGTGAGCTAGAACCCAGACACTGCAATTCAAACCAAGCTTGCAGTCCAACACATTAACCAGAAACACCACACCAAGACTTCTTTGTGAGCTTAGAGGCAGCTAAAGCAAAAAGAAAAATGGTGCATTACAGTCATTTGGCAAAAAATGTATACTAATTAGAAGATAGAAACATTTATCAGTCATAAATTATAAAAACTGACATGAATCTTTATATGCTAGGAATTGTATAATTATATAGAATACACTATTATGCAATACCTTGGAAAAGAAATTGACATTTAAAAGTCAACAACTTTATATTAAATGCTATGATAGATAGGGAAGGTTTTGGGTCAAATTGACTGTATCAGGATTCTCAATGTTTTGGCATTTGAGATATAGTTATCGCCCATGAGGAAATGTAATATAATGTAATCAACTCTATAATGAGGTCTGCTATGAGCAGTCAACCAATTCAAAGGAAGTTTCCCCGGGTCTGTGGCCTGTTTCCAATACATTAGACTCTCCAAAAATGCTTTCTTCCTCTGTACTAGGTGTGGATCTTGTATCTGGCTCATTCCCCAGTCTAGTTCTTTGGATTTGAGCCACTGTCCTGTTCTATTACCTGCTGATCTTGAATAACATCAGCAGCCTTTCTTCATATGTGTTCCACATGCCTACCTGCCTGATCTTGGTTCATCTGACTCATAGACTTGGGTTCTTCCACCTCTACAACTGAGTGAACCATTTCCTTGATATAAACCGCTCTTTACATATACATATATGAGTTTCACTAATGTACCAAATCTGTTCTACAGATGATCTCTAAATTCAGGTGGGATATATTAAAGGTCATATTTTGGTTCTCATGGACTTGTTTTCATTTTCTTCAGCTTCAGTCTGAATTTGCATACGGGCAATTGATGGTCTGTTCCACAATGTGCCCCTGGCCTTGTTTTGGCTAACAATAGGGAGCTTTTCTACCTTCTCTTTCCACAGATGTAGTCAATTGGATTTCTGTGTATTCCAGTGGTGTATAGTCATGTGTATACACATTCCATGTGTATAGTCATCTCTGATGCTGTTTTAAAAAAGTATTTGAAATGAACACATCATCAGCTTTGCAAAATTCTATCATGTGATCTCCAGCATCATTTCTATCACCAAGGCCAGGTTTTCCAACTACTGATCCTTCCTCTTTGTTTCCAACCTTTGCACTGTAATCGCCAGTGGTTATCAATATATTTTGATTGCATGTTCAAACAATTTCAGATTGAAGAAATTGGTATATTCTTCTATTTCATCCTCACTTGCTTTAGTGGTTGGTGCATAAATTTGAATAATAGTGGTATTAACTGGTCTTCCCTGTAGATGCACGGATATTATCCTATCACAGAAGTGTTGTACCTCATGACTGATCTGGATGTGTTCTTTTTGACGATGAACGTAACACCATTATTCTTCAATTTGCCATTCCCGGCATGGAAAACCATGTGGTTGTCAGATTCAAAATGGCCAATACCTATCCATTTCAGCTCACTAATGCCTAAGATGGAGTCCTGGTATGGCACTGTAGTATTTGCCCCACACTGCATTGTTGTTTGAACTGCAAGGTCAGCATTTCAAGCTCACCAGCTGCTCCTCAGAAACCCTATTACAGGGTCACTGTGGGCCAGAACCAACTCAATAGCACTTAACAACAACAATGCCTAAGATACAGACATTTATGCGTTCCATTTCATTTTTAACACTTTCCAATTTTCCTAGTTCATACTTTGTACATTCCATGTTCTGATTATTAATGGATGTTTACTGCTGTTTCTCTTCATTTTCAGTTGTGCCCCCTCAGCAAATGAAGGTCCCAAGAGCTTTACTCCTATAGGGTTTGCTCTATTCACGTCACCACAGTCAAATCTACTTTGAGGAGGCAGCTCTTCCCCAGTCGCACTTTGAGTGCCTTCCAACCTGAGGGGCTCATTTTATGGCACTCTATCTGACAATGTTTCTCTGCTATTCATAAGGTTTTCGCTGATTAAATATTCAGAAGTAGTTCGTCTAGTCTGTCTTCATCTGGAAGCTCATCTGAAACCTGTTCACCATGGGTGATCATGCTGGTATTTAAAATACCCGAGGCATAGCTTCCAGAATCACAGCAACTCACAAGTTACCACAGTATGACAAACTGACAGACGAGTTGTGATCTAAAGACCGAAGACCAGAAAAATTGTGGGATGATATCAAGAACATCATGCAGAAAGAAAGCAAAAACTCATTTAAAAGACAATAAAGAAGGAAAAGATCAAAATGGATGTCAGAAGAGACATTGAAACTTGCTCTCCAGTGTGAAGATGCTAAAGCAAATGGAATAAACAAGGAGGTACAAGAGCTAAACAGAAAATTTCAAAGGTCAGCTCGAGAAGATAAAGCCAAATATTACAACAAAATGTGCAAAAAACAGAAAACAAAAAAGGAAGGATACACTGAGCATTTCTCAAGCTGGGGGAACTGAAGAAGAAATTCAAGCCTTGACTTTCATTATTGAAGGATTCTCTGGACAAGTTACTGAATGATGCAGAAAGCATCAAAAGAAGATGGAAGGAATACACAGAGTCACTGTACCAAAAGAAAATGTTTGATCTTCAACCATTTCAAGAGGTAACATATGATCAAGAGCCAATGACACTGAAGGAAGAAGTCCATGGTACATTGAAGGAATTGGCAAAGAACAAGGCACCAGGAATTGATGAAATCAAAATTAAAATCTTTCAAGAAAGTGAGAAGGGACAGGTGGCACTCATTCATCTATGCCAAGAAATTTGGAAGACAACTATCTGGCCAACTAATTGAAGAGATCCATATTTGTGCCCATTCCAAAGAAAGGTGACCCAATGGAATGTGGATATCATCAGAAAATATCTTTGATATCCCATGAGAGTAAAGTTTTACTAAAGATAATACCAAAATGGTTTCCACCATACATTGACAGAGAACTTCCATAGGTTCAAGCCAGATTCAGAAAAGGATGTAGAACAAGGGATCTCATTGCTGACATCTGATGAATCTTGGGTGAAAGCAGAGAATATCAGAAAGATGTTTATCTATGCTTTATTGACTACACAAAGGCTTTCAATTATGTGGATCATGACAAGCTATGGACAACATTGTGAAGTATGAGTATTCCGGAACACTTAATTGTGCTCATGAGGAATCTGTACCTGGACCAAGAGGCAGTTGTTCAAACAGAACATGGGAACACTGAATTGTTTTAAATTAGGAAAGGTGTGTGACAGGGTTGTATATTATTTTACCATACTTGTTCAACCTGCATGCTGAGCAAATAATCCGAGAAACTCGGCTATATGAAGAAAAATGTGGCATCAGAATTGGAGGAAGGCACATTAACAACCTGCAATATGCAGATGATACAATCTTTCTTGCTGAAAGTGAAGAAGACTTATATACTTACTGATGAAGATCAAAGACCATAGTCTTCAGTATGTACTGCATCTCAATGTAAAGAAAACCCAAATCCTCACCACTGAACCAATAAACAACATTTTTATCAATGAAGAAAAGACTGAAGCTGTCAGAGACTTAATTTTTCTTGGATCAGCCATCAACACTCATGGAAGCAGCAACCAAGAAATCAAATGACATATTGCATTAGTCAAATATGTGGCACAAGATCTTTTTAAACTATTAAAGAGCAAAGATATCAGCTTGAGGACTAAGGTATCTAAGGTATGCCTGACCCAAGTCATGGCATTTTCAATAACCTCATATGCACGTGAAAAGTCAGATAGTGAACAAAGAAGACAGTAGAAGCATTGACACATTTGAGTTATGGTGTTGGAAGTACCATAGGCTGCCAAAAGGACAAACAGATCTGTATTGGAAAAAGTATAGCCAGAGTGCTCCTTGGAGGCCAGGATGGCCAGACTTCATCTCTCATACTTCGGACATATTGTCAGGAGGGACCAGTCACTGGAGAGGGATATCATGTTTGGTAAGGTAGAGGGTCAGAGAAAAAGAGGAAGGACCCCAGCGAGATGGATTGGTACAGGGGCAGCATGAATGGGCTCAAGTGTGGCAACAACTATGAGGTTGGCCCAGGACCAGGCAGTATTTCATTTTGTTGTGCAAAAGGTAACTATGAATCAATGCCAACTCGATAGCACCTAACAACAAGTTTCACTGGTTTTGCTTTTCTAGAGAACCCAGCCTATGACACATGCCTTCAGAATTCCCAGATATCATACACTGAAAATTTTCCAAATAATTCCACTAAATTATATTTAATCTTAATCTTAAATATAAAATTAATTTCAATTGTTAATAATTTGTAATAATCTTTCAAAAATATAAGAGTTAATCCTTGTTGTTGTTAAGTGCCAATAAGTCAGTTCCGACCCATAGTGATCATGCATAGGGTTTCTAAGGTCAGCCTGAACCACTGACTTTGCAGTTCAAACTGAGCTTGCAGTACAGCACATTAACCCACAGAGCCATATCAGGGCTCTAGTTGATCCTTAGATGCATCTAATAGTGTGAATAGAGCCCTAGTAGCACAGTAGTTAACTATTCGACAGCTAACTGAATCGTCAGTGGTTTGTACTCACTAGTCACTGCTCCTTTGAAGATTACAGGATATAAAACACTATGGGGTAATTCTACTGTCCACTAGGTCACAATAAGTCAAAAGCAACACAACAAAGAGAGGAGGCAAGGCTTGATGGTAGACTAGGGAGAAGTGCTGTACAGACCTCCACCAGTAATAACACAGAATATCGGAAGAAGTAGATTCAGGGGATAGTTGCAGACCTGTGAAATGCATAAAAGTGAATATTTAGATGGATTAAATACTTACTGCTAGTGGGATTTGTACCGGAAACCAGGAAAGTTGTGTTTTCTGATTTGCAGCTGCCAGCGGGTCCCAGAACGGCCATCTTGGGTATGATAGAGCTGGTACAAGAGCAAGGGAGAGCTGTGAACAGATGTGAACATTTTTTTTTGTTCATGTGTCTCTGTCTGTACACCTCCACTCTGGTGACTAGAGGGGTAGCTCAGTGAATGAACAACCCCGTGTCCTCAGAGAGTTTTATTATACATGTGCATGCACAGATCTGCTTAGCAAAGACCACTGGGCATAGAATCGGAGAAGGGGGAGGAGTCAACAGGAACTGCTTAAAATGAGTCTCCCAAAATGACTCAAGCAGGACCTGGGCTGTTTCTCACTAGGAGAAACACCTGAATGGGGTTGTGGAGGGGGAAGAAGACAGACAAAAAAGGATAGAGGCCAAAAGTTTACTCTTGAGTTATGTCATAAGGTGAAATGTTAACATCATGAAATGTCTCTGGTGGTACTGAAGGCAAGAAGCCAAGAGAGGGGTGTTAAATTCTTACTTATATTTTGCTACAGGTTTTTTTTTTTGTGTGTGTGTGTGTGGTGGCTCATACTTCGGACATATTGTCTCACACTTCAGTGTCCAATCTGGTTTTTTTTGTTGTTGTTTTGGTTTTTGGTTCTCCTTTTACCTTGGGGGGCGGGGGGGGAGCCTCTTTCTCTCTCTACATTACCAAAGAAGAGACAGAAATTACAGTCAGATAGCCAAGCTACAATCACACCCTGTAAAATCCCACCATCTGGCCAACAGCCAATACCAGCTGCTATACTTGCTACAGTTACTCTAAGTTGAGTAATAAGAGAAGTGAAAAGGGAAGTCCATATCCTGATCAAATCTACCTGGAGGCAATCAAAAAGCTTAATAATAAATTAGCATACATTCATCTAATTATTGAAAATACATCCAATTATTGAAAATGTCCAAAAAAAAAACCTGAAGATCTCAGCACACGTACAGAAACAAGATAGAGTACTGAAACAAATGAGCTAGAGGTAGATACAGACTTCCCAATGGAAGGAAGGCAGGCTTTGGAACAGCCTGAGAAAGAATTCATGAGAATGATATTGAGGTGCATCCAAATACTCCAGAGGAGTTGAGAAAAATAAGGAAAAAGTCAGGAAAGTGCTACGGGAACAATTAAGTAAGATAGAAATAACATTGAAAACTAGTCACAACATGCAGAAAAAGGTTCAAATAGTTAATAATAAAATATCAGAAATGGGCACTAGATTGAAAGGGGAAAGGAGTAGAACTGAATAGATGGAAGCCAGAACCAGTGAGCTGGAAGACAATTCTCTCAATATCGTTAAGACAGAAGAGCAAGCAGAAAAAATAATAAAAAATCTGAAGAAAAACTAAGATTCATGTGGGACAACATGAAGAGGAAAAACCTGAAGATTATTGGAATTCTGGAACAGTAAGGATTAAAGAAGTCCACAGAGGAGATAGTTGTAAAGCTTCTGGAAGAAGATTTCCCTAACATCCTGAATGAAAAAAAGATAAGCATTCAATAAGCTGAACAAACCCCAAGAAGGATACACCTCAAAAGAAAATCACTAAGACATATCATAATAAAGCTCTCCAAAATCAAAGACAAGGAGAGAATCCTGAAAGCAGCTAGGGAAAAGAGAAGTGTTACTAATAATGGCAAGCAAATCAGATTAATCTCTGATCTCTCAGCAGAAACTATTCAGGCAAGAAGGCAATGGGGAGACACATATAAAACCTTGAAAGAAAAAAATTGCCAACCAAAAATTGTCTATCCAGCAAAGCTGTCAATCAAATATGACAATGTAATAAAAACATTCCAGGATAAACAAAAGCTAAGGGACTTTGCCAAAGTCAACCCAAAGCTTCAAAATATCCTAAAGGAAGTTCTTTGGACTGAAAACCAACAAGAGAACAGACAATAAACAGAAATTGACATATGTGGCAGCACTACCCAGAACTCAATCAACAGATACAAGAGTCCAGAACAGAACAAAACTATAAGACTGAATTCAGATGATCTGGGAGTTCAGTCTATGATCAAAACAATTATAATGGGAAAGAGGGGGAAAATATAGGAACAGAGATCCAGGACATGAGGAGGTCGGGTAGATTGCAGGATAAAACAGACTGTTTTAAATGGAGGAAAAAGTTAATAGAATATACGGAAACCTCAAAAAAATTAATACCTCACCACATATCAAGAAAATGAAAATCCAAGAAGTGCATGGAAACATTAAAACTATGAAGACACTAACAAGAAAGAAGAAGAACAACAACAAAATAAAACCATGAATTCAGTACAGGAAGGCATGCAGAATGAAGAAACTAGCAGCACCACAAAAAACAACAACAACAACAACAAACATAATGACAGTAATTAATTCATACCTATTGATAATTACACTGAATGTCAATGGATTAAGTGCACCAACTAAGAGACAGAGAGGGGCAGAATGGATAAGAAAACAAGATCCTTCAATATGCTGTCTGTAAGATACAACTTACACACAAAGACAAAAATAGATTAAAAGTTAAAGGATGAAAAATAATATACCCAGTTAATTGCAATAAAAAATTAGCAGGAGTGGCAATATTAATCTCTGATAAAATAAACTTTAAGGCAAAAGTGACTTAACAGAACCTAACAGCAATAACAGCAGTGCAACTATCGGAAATTAGAAGAATGACTACAAAGACTTAGTGGGCCCTTTGATTTTAAAAAAAAAAAAGCAACCTATAGTAAAATGGACAGATAGTAAAGCCTTGGTGAAAGAATGCAAAGACAATTTTACAAAGACAGGAAAAGGGGAACACTAGTTTATGTCTATACAGTTAGGTAAAATTAATGAAATGGAGGCTGGATCTCCATGAAGGGACCTGCTACACTGCCAAAAAGTTATACTACTAATCTTTCTCCCAACCTTCCTCAAAGGAGCCTACAGCTTTTTATCAAGCTGACAGGGTGTTAGAGAAAAAGATATCATCAGATGATCAGAGTGCAACTAGAAGAAGAAAGAAGAGGAAAAAAAGAGTAATCTGATACAATTTGATGAACTTGACCTACACCTATGGATGCAGTAACTCAAAAGAGGGAACAAATCTTTACAGCAAGGATCATTCCCACCCCCTCCATACACAGAGTAGACAGGGATGGGCAACTTGGACATTGGCTATCCAAAATGGGGGGCTACAAAGGCAACAAGTGACTGGCTTACAAGCTTTCAAGTGGGAACCTAGATCCAGAGGGCATGGAGGAAGGTAGAATCTCCTCTGAATAGTATCCAATCTGTCTAGGCGGGACTGATTAAAGGAAATGCGGATAGGTCTCTTGTGATACAAGGGTGAATAATTGTTACCAGGCCTGATTGTGAAGGTTGTAAATGTAAAAGTAGACATTTTGTGGCAAGGAGGGGAGTGATTAACTTTGCAGGCTAGGAGCAGAGGTCTCTGGAACCATGAAGGGAGAAGAGCAGAGAGCGGAAACCTACCCAGAGAGGCAGTGATCCCCGAGATGGAGGCAGAAATGATGGAGCAGCTGGGGACTCAGGACCCAGGAAGGGAGAGGGGTTGTGTGCTGACAACCAGCGGGGTTGGGGGAGCAGGCTTATAGGATGTACCCTTTTGTTGACTGGTGATGTGTGGAGCGGATTGTAACCATGGCAATGAAACAATATACGATAGGATGAATGTAAAACTGATGTTCT
>NW_006408629.1:3997558-3999556 GCF_000296735.1 Chrysochloris asiatica
ATATATATATAATCATCAGAAACTTTAGGGATAATTAAACAAGGGCTCTGAAATGACAGTAGTTCCTGGAGACTCAAAATATTAATGTAGTCCACCAGTAGAGGAGAGTTAGCTGACAGTAGAGTTTGAACTCAGGTCCACTTCCCAGTGGATCAAGTGGGTCTTCAAACCTTCCCTTTGGTTATTTTCCCAGTTTTTATCTTGTTTTTAGGTGCCATTGAGTTGGGACCAACTCACAGAAACATAAGTACAACAGAACGAAACATTGCCCAGTCCTGGGCCAACCTCACAATCACTGCTAGGCCTGAGTCCATCGTTACTGCCACTGTGCCAATCCATTTCATTGGTGGTCTTCCTCTTTTTATCCCACACTCCACTTTACCAAACATGAAATCCTTCTCCAGTGACCGGTCCCTCCTGCTAATACGTCCAAAGTTTGAGAGATGAAGTTTGGCCATCCTGATTTCCAAGGAGCACTCTGACTATACTTCTTCCAACACAGATCTGTTTGTTCTTTTGGCAGCCCATGGTACTTTTAATACTCTCCACTGACACCGTAACTCAAATGCATCAATTCTTCAATGGTCTTCCTTATTCACTATCCAACTTTCACATGAGGTTACTGAAAATACCATGGTTTGGGTCAGGTGCACCTTAGTCCTCAAACTGACATCTTTGCTTTTCAACACTTTAGAGAGGTCTTGTGAAGATTTGCCTAATGCAATATTTCATTTGATTTCTTGACTGCTGCTTCCATGCTTGTTGAAGGGTGATATAAACAAAATGAAGTCTTTGACAACTTTAATCTTTTCTCCAATTATATGAATGTTGTTTATTGGTCCAGTGGTGAGGATTTTTGTTTTATTTACACTGAGATGCAACCCATACTGACAGCTAAGGTCTTTGATCTTCATCAGTAAGTACTTCAAATCCTCTTTACTTTCAGCAAGCAAGGTTATATCATCTGCATATTGCAGGTTGTTAATGAGTCTTCCTCTAATCCTGATGCCATGTTTTTCTCAATATAATCCTGATTCTCAGATTATCTGCTCAGCAGACAGACTGAATAAATATGGTGAAAGAGTACAACCCTGGTACACACCTTTCCTAATTTTAAGCCAGTCGGTATTTACTTGTTGTGTTCAAACAATTGTCTCTTTGTCTGTGTACAGGTTCTTCATGAGCACAATTAAGTGTTCTGGACTACTCATTCTCCACAATGTTATCCATAACTTGTCACGATCCACACAACTGAAAGCCATTGCATAGTCAATAAAGCGCAGATATACATCTTTCTAGCATTCTCTGCTTTCAGAAAAGATCCATCTGATGTCAGCAATGATATCCCTTGTTCCACATTTTCTTCTGAGTCCAGCTTGAAATTCTGGAAGTTCTTTGTCAATATGGTTCCAGTTGTTTTTGTATTATCTTTAACAAAATTTTACTTGCATGCATTATTAATGATATTGTCTAATGATTTCCGCATTCCATAGGTCACCTCTCTTTGGAATGGGCACAAATATGGATCTCTTCCAGTCAGCTGGCCAAGTAGTTGTCTTCCAAATTTCTTGGCATAGATGAGTGACTGCCTGCAATGTTCCATCAGTTTGTTGAAAGTTTTCCATTTGTATTCCATCTATTCCCCGAGCCTTGTTCTTTGCCATTGCCTTCATTGCACCTTGGACTTCTTCCTTCTGTATCATTGGCTCTTGATCATATGCTACCTCTTCAAATGGTAGAACATCAGCCATTTCTTTTTGGTAAAGTAACTGTGTATTCCTTTCATATTCTTTTGATGCTTTCTGCATCATTCAATATTTTGCTCATGTCAGGTGCCATCTAGTCGGAACCGACTCATAACAACCCCATGCACAGCAGAATGAAACAATGTCCAATCCTGGGCCAACCTCACTACAGCTGCCACACTTGAGTCCATCAATGATGCCACCTGGCCAATCCATCTCATTAGGTCTTCCTCTTTTTCTCTGACCCTCCACC